>NW_015150839.1:698878-700323 GCF_000732505.1 Cyprinodon variegatus
GGTCAGTATTTCATCATTGCCAACACTGGAATAATTCAGGGTTAAAACAAAGTTATATTTAATCAATTGCAACAACAAACTATCAATACAAATGTATCATTCTCACCATCTGTTAGGTTTCTGTTTCTGTTATTGTCATTAACTGGCCTGTTTGCTCCTCCTTAATTGGTTATTTCTGTCACCTGTCGTTTTCCCTCCCTGCCTCAATTATGTGATCATCTTCAGTCAGATGATAGTGGTCACTTACCTGTGTTTCTCCCACCAGAGTGTCGGTGATTGGGCTGGAGTGCTAAAATATAAATATGTTTTAGCACTCCGACCCCAGTTACTTTTTCTGTCTTGGCTCTGTTTTGTTTTTCTTTTGATTTTTCAGTTTTACTTTGCTCCATGTTTTATTTTCTTGGTGATCTAATTCTTATTTATTTATTTTTTTCTGTTTTCAGCTTTCTAGATTTTTTATTTATTCCCCTCTTGTGTTCTCCTTTTTCCTATGCTCTTTTCCTCTCCTGCCCTGTGCTCACCTGTTCCCAATCTGCTCATTAGTCTTCTTTGTCTCAGTCTCCTTTAAATGCTTTCCCTCTTCAGTTCTTATTTGCTGGGTCCTTGTCCGTCTCTCTGAGCCTTCCTCTTCTAGATTGAATCCCCCCTAATGTCTCCATGGATTCTGGTTTGTTTTTAACTTTGTTTTCATGTTTTGACTTTGGATTTTTGGACTCCCGCTTTTCAGGTTGTTTGGACTTAGTTTTTCATGTTTGGATTTCTTGCCTCTGTTTCCTGTTAACCTTTATTAAACCCATAAGAAATTCACCTCTGCCTCTGCATTTTGGGTCATCTATCCACTACCAAATCATGACAGCATCACAGTCCGGAAACAGGAAGGTTGATGCTGAAAGGGAGATTAAAGGCCTGAAAAACCCCAAAGACAACATCAGCAGCTCCAAAAATGATGTTGTTTATAAGCATTCTCTGGAACGGTAACTCATTTGAACATGTCCTCACAAAAAACAAAGAATAACCTTTACAGTTTTTCCAACATTTAACTGAAAAAGTTACTGTCTTTTTTTTTTTTTTTTAAAGGCAAAACTCAGCTTTAGCCCCAGAGAGACAAAAGTTCCTTAATGACGACAATCCAAGGAAGAGAAAATACAAAACAGAACCTGTAAGTTGAAGTAGATTTATTCTTTGTTGCTCCAGGTGAAGCTTTTTGCTATGATTTGTTTAACTTATATAGTGTTTTTTTACCCCACAGCAAACGTGCCATTTCTCATTCGGCATGTCAGCTTTCAACCTGGCCAACGCCATCATGGGCACCGGCATGCTGGGTTTGTCATTTGCCATGGCAAACACCGGTATCATTCTGTTTACGTGAGCATACACACACCTGTCACTTGAAGATCTCAGCCCCTGATGTAATCTTCAGTATTTTCACTATTACTATTACTCCA
>NW_015150839.1:701303-799568 GCF_000732505.1 Cyprinodon variegatus
GTGCTGAATTTAGCACTAGTTCTAGTTTCAGATATAGTCATATTTAAGTGCTTAACAGACACAGTGACAAGTTCTGTCTGTGATATTCAGGCTTTATTCATTATCAAACCAAAACTTAAATTACCATTCCAATATTACAGCAGGGCAAGAACTTTTGTTGTTTTTTTTCTTAATTTATTGTAGTTTCCACTTAAAATAGACCTTTTGTTCCCCCCCAATAGCTTTAAAACAGAAGCAAATTATTATTATTTTTTTTTTTTTTCCTGGTTGACTTTTGGTGACCTCTTTCAGTTTTCATTAGCATATTCAACATTATAGCGGCAGAAGTGGTTGTAAAATTTGTCATTTATATTGCTTCTTTTTTTACAGGCATGTCAACGTACCTTTTTATTATCAAATATGAGCTCCCTATCGTTATTCAATCACTTACCGGAGCTAGAAATGGGTAAGTTGCATATTGGGTTTGCTGATCTTAAGTGTTACTTTTGACCCAAGTTTTGGTATTTTAATTTATAAACAACACACCAATGTAACTTGAGAGGGATGGAGTCATTGCTGAAACTGACTTGCGACTTATGACGGAGATTCCCAAACTTTTCAGCCTCTGGCCCCCAAACTGTGGAAATATCTGCCTGGCTACCTGCCCTTCCACTCATTTGTGTCTCAGGCCAGAGGCGGGGCCTTGGCGCACAGGTGGATGGGCCACAGCGTGTGTTTTAAGCTTGGTTTATGCTTGATGTTTCTCTAAGTTCTGCATGCCCAAATTGCGTCATCTTGGGCTTCCACATCCCTCCGGATTATGTGCTGAATTTCTGCACAGAGCACTAGGGTTGGGAATTGATAAGATTTTCACAATTTCGATTTCCTTATTAATTATGTTAAAAGATTAAATTCCATATCGATTCTCTTATCAATTCTGTGAAACGATGATCTTGGTGAGTGCACAGTGACATTGGTCCATCTTCGCCAGGGACATTCTATTTCTGCCTGCCTCTGTAAAAACAGAATGCAGTGAACTTGAGCTGCCAGCCTCTGAGCCAGCCAGGCTACCCGTCTCGTCACAGTCATCTAAATCTAATGGAGAAAGCATTGTTTAATGAAAAAGCATAACTGTTTTATTTTGGCAAAAAATTATCTCACTCATAAACCATCATAAACTCATCACCCCTCTCTCGCTCCCTGAACTGCAGAGCAACTTCATAGCATCTTTAATAACCCCAAAGAGAGGTAGGATATGGGTTGCTTTCCAGAAATGGCATTTGATTTACTAGGGACAACATTAAGCAAAGCCAGTGATATAAAACTAGCTACTTGCCACCAAAGTTGAGTTCCATGGTGGTGGTAACTTTAGCCTCTGTTGGAAGCATCAAAAACACAGCATTCGTAATTTATGCCATGTTGTGTGCGCAGGTGTTTTTGCATGTTGGATGCATTCCCTCCCCCTTTGCAATGATTGCAAAGCGCCTTGTTGCCATCTTCTCTACCTTAAAATGAAGCCAAAGTTTTGATCGCTTTACCCGATGGGACGCTTTTTTTGTTTTTCTTCTTTTTTTTTTTTTTTGCTTTTCTAGACTTGCGCCTTGCCACTCTGGAGTTCCTTTAAATGTCTGGGGCTCTGGGTAGCCTGCCCCACACCACTTTGAGGGACTGGGGATCTCCTTCTGGGTCTTGGGTCACTGAATGTTTTCTAGCAGTCTAAGTGGCATGATAAGACAAGTGTTACTACATGATGCCAAATCAGTTTACTTGTGAAAGCAAATCTGTTTGGCTATTTAACTCTTGAAAATAAATTCCCAGATCTCTATTGCAAAATAGGACACAAAAAAAGAGTAGGAAAGGTGTTCCAGACTGCTGTGCTGAATCCAGAGAGCCTTAAGCCTTAGCTTGTGTCACACAGAGAACAGTGAAGAAATAGTTCAACTCCAAAGAGTAGGCTGTGCCAATACATCTTGTCATGCAAAGGATTCCTAGGTCCTAAGCACCAGATATGAATATTGGAAGGATCTTATGCTAAATGAAGAAACAATTTCTCATTCGGCACTATTGGGACAGTACTTGTTATGGTGATCGCTGATGCATTTCAGCTGTAGCCTGTCAGTACAAATTTCAAAGACTCAGATGAAACCTATTTGTATAATACTTTTCAGGAAGTGAAACTTTTAGAATAAAAACTAGAATTTCACAATAAAAAAAAAAGGTTTAGTGTTAACGGAAAAAACAATTGCAAACAAATGAGTTGGGTATTAAACTAATTGTATTGGTCTGATAGTCTTTAGGCTAAATATTTTTTCTTTTGAGGAATGTTCATTGTTCAAAGCTGTCTAACCTATGTTTCAGTGAATGGCACATTCATGGAGATTATCTTATTCTGCTGGTTTCGGTTATTCTCATCTTGCCCCTCTCTCTGCCCAAGAAATTAGGTAAGAAATGTGTGAGTCATATATTGTGTTTCCTATTTAATAACAACAGTTAAAGTTTATTCAGAAATTACTTTTTCTTTCTTCCTTAGGATATCTTGGTTACACCAGCAGTCTGTCTCTGCTCTGCATGGTGTTCTTCCTGATTGTGGTGAGTATGGCCCCAACATGCTTCCTTATTCTACCTGCAACAGTTAGATTCAATGAGTCATTCCTGAAAAACCTTACAAAACGTAAGGTTTTTTGTAAATTGCAAATGTACAGCTCAGAAACATGTTTACCAATGCATTTCTGCAGGTGATTATCAAGAAGTTCCAGATACCGTGTCCTCTGCCTTTGACTAATCATGTGAATGAAACCATGCAGAACAGCAGCCACCACAGCGAAAACACCACCAGCAATGATGACCTTTGCAGGCCTAAATACTTTGTCCACAACTCACAGGTAAATAAATCTATTGCAGTGAAACTTTTCAGTAGTTCTTGTTAAACTTGTAACTACTACTTGTAACCTTTATTTTTTTCCAATTATCCAGACTGTCTATGCTATTCCCATCCTTACCTTTGCCTTTGTGTGCCACCCTAGTTTACTACCCATATATGGGGAGCTTAAAGAGTAAGTGCTGCTATTTGGGTGCAATTTTAAAGTTTCTATACGTTTTAAACAATTTTTATATTTTTCTAAATTATTTCTAACTAATACATATCTCCCATAAACAGCAGATCACGCTCAACGATGCAGAATGTGGCCAACGTGTCCTTCTTGGCTACTTCCATCATGTACCTGCTGGCTGCTCTCTTTGGATACTTCACCTTCAACAGTAAGCCTGACTTATATCATTGAAAGCTTTCTGTTAAAGGTCCATATTATGCTACATTTGAAACGAAATAATTAAAATTCAGGCACATTTTTGACGCTTGTGACGGAAAATTCCTCTTACATTATTCAGCCCTCCTCTGGATGTGCTGTTTTGGCTTTCTACACCTTCCTAAAGTCGGGCCGGGTTACAAAATGTTTATACTGTGAATATTGCATAATATGGGACCTTAAAACTCCATCAAAGTGGCATGGGTGTCCTTTCTCCTTCACAATGTTCAGAATTTCAATAAAAGCAATTAAGTACAAGGGAAGTAAAGGTCCAAATCAACAAGATAACATCAAATGGTTTCAGTAGATTTCATCTGAACCCCGAAATACAAATGAGCTCTGTAGTATAAGGATTTTGTGATTCTGGATTATTGTAATCTTGTTTATTGATATATAAAACTGAAGTAAACGTTGTTGAAGCAGCAGTGGTGCCATCAGCAGGTTTAGCAGAGACAGACGATGCTGGAGAAGGTGTGGGAGCCGGCTGGGGATGTTTTAGCATTTGGCAGGGAAGAATCTAGAGTGCTTTCCTCATTTTCCCCCCAAGACCCTGTCAGAATGATGGCGCAGCAGTTGCATATCTCCTTTCTTGAAGACTGTTCCAGACGGAGATTATCCATTTTGTTCAACATTTGTTTTCTGTACATACCATATTTGTTACCTGTATGTACATACTTTGGTCTATTCAAGGTGCATTCAGCAGCTATTCCTTCGGATCAAGTGAAGGACATGCATTGCTGCTTCTTCTATTAACTATCAACTGTTAACATTTTGTTTTTGTGGATAATCGTGTTGTTTTTTTTAAGTTTCATTTTTGTCATGGAGGAAGAAATATCTGCTATAAAGGTTGGCCCAAAATATCAGAACATTTTGGGGATTGGTTAGACTGATGTCAAAATTATTGGTCTCAAACAACTTGTAATAGTTGAACTCTAAGTGGTTTTGGTTCACACTTCTCTATGCATATCTATGTACCTCTAAAAATCAAGTTGTATATATTTTTAATAAATTATCTATTTGATTGAAGCTGATATTTTCGTCAACTTACTTTTCATTTGCCCTTCAAATAGGCTATGCTTTTGTTTTAATCTAGTTTTGAAAAATGTATTGCACAATGTATTATGCATTGAAATACATAATTTGCAGAAGCCACGAGTCAGCTGTTATTATCAATCTACTGAAGCCCAAAATGTTACAAGCCAAGTGATGAAATTATCTGTTTCTGTGCAGTCCATGTGGAACCTGCACTGCTCCACACCTATTCCAAGTACTTCAAGCATGATGTCCTCCTGTTGGTGGTTCGTCTGGCTGTACTGGCTGCTGTCACACTCACAGTCCCTGTGGTGCTCTTCCCTGTAAGCGTCTGAGCTCTACTATCAGTGATGCAGTCAAAAAAGACAATGAAGTCCCTGAATTAATCTTTGTTTGGTTCTGAACAGATTCATACCTCGATCAGCCATCTACTGTTCTCAACAACGGAGGTCAGCTGGATCCAACACATTATTATTACCGTAGCCCTGCTTGCAGGAACCAACACTGTAGTCATCTTTGTCCCCAGCATCAGAGATATCTTTGGCTTCATCGGTTAGTACCTGCACATGTTGATATGGTTCTCTGTCTTGATAGCAAAGTGTTATGGCATGTAACAAATGTTGCTTATTACAATTGAAGTATTGCTTTAAAATGCCATTTTCTTCAACAGTCTAATAACATCATATTGAGAAAGGGAGCATTTTCCTGGCTTAGATTTGGTAGTTTATAAATACACTGCTCAAAAAAAAAATAATTAATTAAAGTAACACTTTGAAAAACATATCAGATCTCAATGGGGGGGAATAATCATGCTATTTATTTGAACTGATACGGACTGGGTGATGTTAGGAACAAAATGATGCCACATAATTTGATGGTAATGAAAGTGATCAACCTACAGACGGCTGAATTTAAGACACCCCAAAAATTACAGTGAAAAAAATATGCTGCAGGCTAGTCCATTTTGCTGAAATTTTATTGCAGCAACTCTAAATGGTATTCAGTAATTTATATGGCCCCCACGTGCGTGTATGCATGCCTGACAACGTTGGGGCATTCTCCTAATGAGACGACGGATGGCGTCCTGGGGTATCTCCTCCCAGATCTGGACCAGGGCATCACTGAGCTCCTGGACAGTCTGAGGTGCAACCTGGCGGTGTTGGATGGATCGAAACATAATGTCCCAGAGTTGTTCTATTGGCTTTAGGTCAGGTGAGCGTGGGGGCCAATCAATGGTATCAATTCCTTCATCCTCCAGGAACTGCCTGCATACTCTCGCCACATCAGGCCGGGCATTGTCGTACACCAGGAGGAACACAGGACCCACTGCACCAGCATATGGTCTAACAATGGGTGCAAGGATTTTATCCCGATACCTAATGGCAGTCAGGGTGCCATTGTCTAGCCAGTATAGGTCTGTGCGTCCCTCCATGGATATGCCTCCCCTGACCATGCCTGACCCACCACTGGTCATGCTGAACGATGTTACAGGCAGCATAACGTTCTCCATGGCCTCTCCAGATCCTTTCACGTCTGTCACATGTGCTCAGGGTGAACCTGCTCTCATCTGTGAAAAGCACAGGGCACCAGTGGCGGACTTGCCAGTGTTCTGTGGCAAATGCCAATCGAGCTCCACTGCACCAGGCAGTGAGCACAGGACCCACTAAAGGACGTCGGGCCCTCAGGCCACCCTTGTGAAGTCTGTTTCTGATTGTTTGGTCAGAGACATTCACACCAGTAGCCTTTTGTAAAGCTCTGGCAGTGCTCCTCCTTGCATAAAGGAGCAGATACCGGTCCTGCTGATGGGTTGTAGACCTTCTACGGCCCTGTCCAGCTCTCCTGGAGTAACTGCCTGTCTCCTGGAATCTCCTCCATGCTCTTGAGATTGTGCTGGGAGATAAAGCAAACCTTCTGGCAATGGCACCTATTGATGTGCTATCCTGGAGGAGTTGGACTGCCTATGCAACCTCTGTAGGGTCCAGGTAGCGCCTCATGCTAACAATACTGACAGTGACCCTAGCCAAATGCAAAACTGGAGAAAAATAGTCAAAAAAGATGAGGGGGAAAAGAATGTCAGTGGCCTCCTCCTGTAAAACCATTCCTGTTTTGATGGTTGTCTCGTTGTTGCCCCTTTAGTGCACCTGTTAATTTCATTAAGACCAAAGCAGCTGAAACTGATTAACAAACCCCTCTGCTACTTACCTGAGCAAATCAATATCCCAGAAGTTGAATTAACTTGATGCGATACTCTGATTACAAAGTGTTCCTTTATTTTTTTGAGCAGTGTACATTAGGGGGTGACTCACCCAATGAGAGAAGCCATGCTGGGTTGCCATTTTTGAACGGAGTTCCTGAAAGGGAAAACTTGTCAGCCTTAGGTGATTTACATTTAGCTGAATATTTCAGGTGGTGGCGTTTAATAAAAAAAAAAAAAAAAAAAAATCTAAATCAATTTTCTGTTGCAATGGAGGACCATTTGTGCTCTGTCCAGTGAAAGGCGAGAGAAAGAAACCAAAAAAGAAAAGTCAGTAATAACAGGGGAAAAAACAGGAGTAAGCATAGCTTTAATCAGGTGGAAGGAATTTGTGAGGGAATGGAGCTTTTAAAGGAATGTGGATGTTTCAGGCTATCTGCTGAACAGGTAATGTCATTTAATAAAACAGTGAAGTTTATTTTGCTGTCATGTTGGGAAAAGGGCAGGGCAGTGCAGTACAGTAACTAGTCTGTCCTCCAGGTAGAAATTGTTTGTTTGTTTGCAGGTGGATGAGATCCTTTACAGCGGTTATCAGCTGCTATTTTTCTTCACAAAAGTAATATCAGCAGGCAACCATAAGCTTCTTTCAGCTCTGTGTCCAGAGAGATTTTCCATGCATTTATGTTTGTTCTGGCTTATCTGTCAATGGTGATTAAACCAGCTCTCTCCTCCCAGCAGACATGTCTAGTATGTCTGTTAACTTACACTGGATGAGCCCTGATGCAACAGTTATTTGTTGCTATTTTTTTAAAGAGGACATACAAGCAAATGAGCATAATGACTTCAGTCCTGTTTTCATTTAATTTTTCATTTATTATAGCTGATTTGAAAAGATTGATGGAGGTTTATGTTTCTCTAGGGCTTGATGGGAAAACTTAAGTCTGTTGTTTGCAATTAATTTAGTGCACCACTAGATGGAGATAAATCTTACACATTGTACCTTTAACTTTACAATTTGTCCTCTTTTCCAGGTGCCTCTGCTTCTGTTATGCTCATCTTCATCCTGCCCTCAGCTTTCTATATCAAACTTGTCAAGAAGGAGTCAATGATGTCAATGCAAAAGATTGGGGTAATTTATAAATGATCAAACATGTACTTATTACTCCTTACATCTGACAGGACTACAGTCCAAAACATTTAAGCCTTTGTGAAGGGAAACTTTTACCCAAAGGTTGATATGGACTTTTTCTAGTCATTTTTCACAAACTGAACTCTACAGCATTAACTGTGTGATTATTTCCTCCTCCAGGCTACAATGTTCCTGATATTAGGATTCTTTGTCATGTTTGGCTGCATGACTCTGATCTTCATGGACTGGATCTCCAACCAGTGAGGTCCCTGATCAGGGCCACTGATGCTCTTCTGGAGCATTCTGCTGTTATATTGGCCGTTTCAAAGCCACTGAAACATGTTTCAAGTTATTTAAGGCATAGTGGTTTTTAGTTACCTCATATTTACTCATTTCTAATACATGTTCTATTCTTGTACTGAAATATCTATTTCTATGTAATGACTCTAGAGTGTCTTTTGTACTTTCTGTGTTGAGTGTGTTTCCAGAACCCAGGGTTACAAGGGTGTAACTATTGTCTCTCCGTAGACAAGTGGGATGTGTTTTGATATGCATAGAGAAGTGTGAACCAAAACCACAAGTCGCCTTTGGAAGTAGAGGAAGATTTTCCTGGGACCAAGATCAACCTTTTAAAACTGCTTATGCTTGTTTTATGTAGATAACATTGCTGCTACTTCCCCCATCCGTTAGAGCAAAATGATCATGTAACTAGGGATTTACCAATATGAAATTAAAACAGAAGACTCAGCGGAGTGTACTTCAGAGCGTTAGGTGATTGTAACTGAGCATATCTCCGTTATAATTAAGGCCACACTGACCCCCTGTTTCTATCCGTGGGGTCAACTTGGACACTGTGGAGGATTATAAATACATAGGTGTGCACTTGGCCAATAAATTGGACTGGACTAAAAACAGAAATGCTACAGGAAAGGCCAGAGCCATCTCTTTCTTCTGAAGCTGCCAAGGTCCTTCAGCATCTGCCAGACAATCCTGCAGATGTTTGTGGTGGCCAGTGCCATTCTTTATGCTATTGCATGCTTAGGCAGCAGACGAAAGGTGGAGGACGCCAACAGACCTAACAGACTCATTCTCTCTGATAGAAGTGTCAGAGAGGAGCATGTTGGCCAGGATCAAATCCATGCTGGACAATTCTGCACACCATCTTCATGATGTGCTGGTCACCCAAAAAAGCCCCTTCAGTCAAGGACTCATTTCATCACGCTGTACCACAGAGCGCCTCAGGAAGTCATTCCTGCCCGCGGCCATCAAAGTGTATAATTCATCTCTCTCTGAAAGGCATTTCATTAAATTACTTATTAATATTTATTTCATGACTTCATTATACTCAACCACATAGTCATGTGCAATAATTTTGATTTGCTGCTGAACAGCATTGTAAATATTGTCGCTGTCACATGTGTCGTCTGTCAACATGTCATTACATTATATATCTCATTTTATTCTAATCTTATTTTATTCTTATATCTTATTTTACAAAGTTTATATGGGAAGTATGTGTTATACGATATTTGTAATAAAGAAAAAAATTTTCCATCAGTGATGTCCTTGAGAGCATAGTTTGTCATTTTAACTTAAAAATGCCAAGAAGGTAAAGATCGTTTCTTTCTTTTCTCCTGAAAATGTGTGAAACCGCATTTACAATTGATGGATAAAAAAAAAAAGATTTTGTTTGAAGGCTGCATGCAGCAACTGTATTTGGGCTTCAGGGAACACTTCAGAAGTTGAAACATACATAACTCCTCTTTGCTCTTAATGAGGCAGACCTGAGGAGGAAGAAAAAGGAAACTAAAGCAACAATTCTTTTCCAAATATTTGTATTTTCCATTGATTTCAGCAGGTAGGACAATTTCCCAATAATTTCCAGTGATTTATATTTGAAATAACAAAAACAAGTCCATTATTTTCAGTCTGCTTCATCACCTGTAACGAGATGAAAAAAGAACAGCTCAACCGAAAGACATGGGATAACATACAATAAAGCAACACCTTTAAACTATCGCTAAAGTAGTATTATTAAGTCTGACATGTACTCTGTGTTACCTGAAGATACGGATGTGGGCTTTCTGTATGGAAGTGAGAGATTCACTTCCGTGCTCTGAGGTTGCAAGATGCCCACAGCCTCCACTCTGGGTTCCTGAGCAAATGGCTCTTAACCACACACTGCTCCCTGGGCGCTGCACAGTCACAGCCCACTGCTTCCCAAGGGGATGGGTTAAATGCAGAGAGTTCATTTCATTGCTCTGTACTTGTGACAGTGTAATGACAATAAACAAACTGAAAAAAAGAACATAAACATATCACCAGAATGATTGACAATTAGGAGGACCACTTATTTTGATGATCCACTGGAAAAAAAGAAAATCCACAACTATACCTCTAATGATGGACTCTAGAAACTTTCTTGCTGGTTAAGAACTACATGGAACAAAAATGTCACAGGAAACCATTTCTTCTGGTTTATTTCATCAGATCTTCTGCATCTGACAACCCAATGCAGCACTGCAAGGTAAAGCTAAAGAGCTAAGGGAGTGGTTCAAGTTATAGTCGTGTGCAAAACCAAAATGATGGACCTTTAAAGGAAAAAACAAAACAAAAAGAGTCTGGCTACAAGTGAAATTGCTTTAACTATTTGCTTCAGTTGCCTGAGAACTGGCATTTGATCCAAGAGTTTGCAGGGATTCAATGACAGCATGAAGATCACAGAAAGAAACAGCACGAATCAATGGAAATAAAAATAAAAACAGTAAACATATCCAAGGAGCATAGATCTGTGAAGGTCTGAAAAAGCTCTAAAACTCCTATTATAGTGCCAATATAAGTCTATGCAAAACAATTCAATGAAGTCCTCCTCTATGCTCTTCTGGATCATTCATTGTATTTTTCTAAAGAAAATATTAGTTTAAATACTCCCACCACACAAATCAATCATGAACTGTTTGGTAGAATAGGGTGTTGCCTTGTAAAAACATTAATAGGCAAAATCAATAAAAAAAAAAGCAGCTCTGCTTTCCTCTAGTGTTGACAATTTCCTTTTAAATGAATCCACATCACATTCATGCATGGCTGGTTGGCTATTTGATCCATCAGATCTAATGTCTACAATTATACATGGGAATGAAACCCAACTCTTCACACAGTAAATCCCACCAGATGAACTTACGGTCCATCAGATCTATGTGGTTGAGACTGCACATAATAGTGAAAGGCTGATGTTTGGAATAGAACCAACTGTTTTAAGGTGAAGACTGCTATGCTTTTAGGATCAGAAAAGATGATGAGGTGCTAGTCAAAATTTTATCACGGAAATAATTTCAATCTGACAAAAGTAATGATTGCTTTTACACCATGTTCCAACAGATTGAGCTGGGGAAAAAATACAATCACAAAACAGGCCTGGAAAAAAATGATGCTACATTTTGTTGCACAATCTTTTTAGTCAATCACTGCAATCAAACAATTCAACTAACTGTCAGTGAGACTTCTGCTCCTCTTCAGCAAACTAATCCAGTTATCTCCATTTGAAGGAGGCCTTTCTTGGACAGTATTTTTAAGCTCCTTCCAAAGAGGCTCCTAGGATTTAGGTCAGGGCTCATAGAACGCCACTTCATGATTAGCCCAACTCTTTCCTCGTAGCCATTCTTAGAGATGGTCTCTTAACCTTCACCTTCAAAATTCTTGTTTATAATTTTCTTTCTAATCTCATGAGACAATTATTTCCTTAAGTTTCTTTGGTCCATGTTGAGTGTGGTACACACCATGTCACCAAACAGCACAGTGACTACATGAAGTAGTATATATAGGCCCACTGACTGATAATACGATTGTAGACACCTGTGATGCTGACTAATGGACATACCTTGATTTAACATGTCTACCTGGTCACATTCTCAGTCTTTACTAAAGGTACAATCATTTTTGACCAGACCTGTGCAATAATGTTATTTTCATGTCATTTCATCTTTGGAAGGAGCTGAAAACACCAGTGATTGTTCACAAGAGGCAAGACTGGACTTTTTAAACATCCTGAAAGAGAAAATTAATGAAAAAGTAAACAAGTAATTCTTCTCCACCGAGTCCCAAGCATCAAAAGGTAGAAAAGATTGTCTGGTATTCCTCAGCAGGTTTCCAGAACCCCTTTGTTAATTCTGCAAGAATTCGGACACAGACTGGTGAAGTACTGGAGGCTCAAAAAGTGTGATATTTTTTAGCTTTAGGTGAACCCTGGAGACTAAGTTCATCATTTTCTAAAGGAGGGATATATTATGACTCATTTAGGATGATAACCTATCTGTAAGACAGACCTCACTGGGTCACTGATGTCTCTAAAATTTCAATTAGACACAGAACTATTAGATTAATAATAAATTGCAAACTGTCAATCCTTACCTTGCATTTATTTAAAGAGAAACAGAGAAATTAATTCAATTTGGAAAAAATATAAGCTCATTTACCACTAAATGTATAACAGGTTAGGCCCTCGATTTATATATGGTATAAATAAATGATAATTAAATTAGTTACAGAAAGATTAAAATTCAGTCTCAAATTCAAAACTAGTTATGTCAGTAAGATTTTGTTATGCAGACCTGTTTTAACTGCAACAGTTCTACATTTAAACTTTCAAAGAAACGTCCAAAAGCAATTGTAGATATAGAGAAAATGTGTTAAGTGAGTCTGAAAGTCACATATTTGAAAAAAAAACTCAGGTTTTTCAACATAGATAACAGAACAACTCATTTCCTTTCCCTCCTTATTTGGAACAGTAGTCTTGCCTTAAAAAGGAATAATTCAATATTGAAGCAGGAGATTGGTATAATAAAAAAATAAAACAAATCTAATTTTAGTAATTTGTTTATCAAGGAAAATATGTTAAACAATGATACTATAAATCAGTGGTTCCCAAAGATTTTCTTCTGGGCCCCCCTTTGGATTACAATAAAATTTCCACGCCCCCCCAACCAACCCCATAATGGCCCCCCCTGCAATGGCATTGCGCCCCCCCTAGGGGGCGCGCCCCACACTTTGGGAACCACTGCTATAAATGGAGGATTTAGACAATTGTATAAAATCTTCTGTTTCTGATCATCATTACCCAAGTTTCTGCTCAAATTTACTTTTTTCTACCAAAAAGGGGAAATTGAGCTTTAAGTCTTTCATAAATCTAAGAGCTCTAGCCCCACCTTGTGGCTCAAAGCTGTATTCACACCCAACCCCTCTGATAAACACACCACAGTGGGAAGCATCTAGTTTATTTCACTACTTTCCACATACTTTGAACAGCTCATGAACACACATTCATATTACATTCACCTTCAGACCTCACACTCACTGCTGATTGGACGACTGACTGGATCCAATCAGAGGCCTGATTACAACCACAGTCTTTAGATCGGAGGGCTTCATTGGGCCCCAGAGACCATTAAAGACCAAAGCACTTTTAAAGTCGATGTTGGGTTGAAATATTACACATTTTTATAAAGGAACATGATGATGTTGAATCAAGCTATGAAATTAGGATGCTCTGCACTACACACACTCTTCACAGAGAGCATCTTTAATAATCTCTCAAAGATATGCTGCACCCGCTACTGAAGCTCCAAAGTCCCATGATCTAAGCAAAATAAAGGGCTCTTGCATTACAATTTGTGATCAGGTCATTCTTTTCTAACAAAATATGAAAATCTATAGAAAACAAATCTTCATTCAATAAAAGGTAGATATATCAAAAAAAGAAGAAAGAAATACTGGCTCTCCATCATCTCTCAGTTTGGAGGCCAAATTCCAGCAGGAGGAAATTGCACTTGATCAGATCAGCAGAACGGGTCTGTGAGGGGAAAGTGCCGGCCCGGGAACAGCGGATCGACGGCACGTTCATTTCTTTCGGGCGTGTTTGTATTTGTCCACGTAGGCCTTCACAAGGTTGGCCACTTTGCTAGAGTTCACCTCTCCGCTCTTACTGAGGCAGACCTGAGGAGGAAGATAAAGGAAAATAAAGCAAACAAAAGAAAAACACCAATAGATATTCTAAGGGAAGAGTTTTGCATTTCATTCAGGTCCCATTTGAACCAATGAGCCCTTTTGTCCCATCTCTATAGTTATTGCTCCACCCGGTACTTTTCCTACAGCTGATTTGTTATGGATTTGTGCAGTTCACAATAAAACAAAGCAAATCTTATTTAATGACATCTGTGGACATCGAGGTCTAGAGCTCGTCTATCCTGTTTCTCGTTATTCTGAAGGTCTCATAACCAGATATTAGATCCGTCTCAACTCCCAGCTAGACTTTGGCTTTCCTCACAAAATGTGAGGTAGCTTAAAAGGAGGAAATCGGTGCCACATGCCTGCTTCCTGGATCTCCTCCTTTGGTCGCCATTGTCATCAGTGATAGATGGAATGCAGACAGACCAGCTTATCGTGATTATTCTGGTTGTAAGCATTTAGCTGCAGCAGGTTTTATTTTTGGGCTATCAGAGTAACCATAATATAAATGAACAAGTCGATTTTTTTTTTTAACTCAGCCTGTTTTTCAGTGTAGTCCTGTTTCTCTAAATGTGACTGGCTAGATGTGATTTCTTCATCCTCTGACATGGGAGCTGGCTCGGTGCTTGTCTCCCTGACTGTGTTTCCTGGATGGGGCCGCCTATGGACCTGGTTGACAGTTGCCTTTTGTATCTCTGCATCTTTTTCTATCTCCTTGAGTTCCAGTCAGCCTCAGCAGAAGGCCGCTCACACCGACACTGGTTCTGCTGGAGGTTTCTTCCTGTTAAAAGGGAGTTTTTCCTCTCCATATGCTTACTGTAAGGAATTGCCTTTGAATCAATGAGTTGATGCAAACAACTGGTCTCAGTAAAATGAATTGGTGCTATATAAATAAACTGAATTGAACTTTGAGTTTTTTTTTTAATATACTGACTCGCATTTAAGGGGCATATCTTTTTCTTTGTATTAAACCCAAATTAATTGTTTGTTAAATCTGTTTAAAGTAAGATTAGGAGCATATTACAGTGCCTGCAGCTGAGTGAGAGCATTAAAAGTTGCGTGGTTGTACCTTTTCTACTGCTTTGCGGACGATTTCCTTGTACTCCTCCTTTGTAATTTCCTTCTTCTGATAAAAAGGTTTGATGGCCGTCTTCACTTCATTTATAGCTTTTTCTTGGATCTGCTGTTTCTGCAACACAAAGAGGAAAATAGAGGTTCACCTACAGCAAACCAAGATCCTCCGTCTTGGTTTAGAGCTGCCGTTGGTTACCTTCTCTTTCTTGGAGCTGTCGGCCTGAGCTTTGCTGTGCTGGCTGGACTGAGTGGTGGAGGACGCCAGCACCTGAATGGGCGCCGGCTGAGCCTGGGAAACTGTCGCTGTGCCCACTTTGGTCGGCGTGGGAAGGAGAGCCGAGTGGCCGTACCCTACAACTGTGCTCACCATCTGCAGCCAAGAAGAGATGGTTACTGATATATTTCATTCGGCTTCCTCTTAATGATGTCATATAGCTAACATGTCTACCTGAGCTGTGTGCCCATCAGGCTGTGAGGCAACTGTTGCTACAGTCTGGATGGGTGGAGGTGGTGGAGGAGGGGGAGGCAGGCCCTGCGCGGTGACGTTAGGCACATGAAGCAGCGGCACGGCGGGGTGCAGATGCATGGGGACCTGAGGAGGCACGGCGTAGGGGGCCGCAGGCTGCAAGCTGACCGGCAGGGGCCCCTGCAAGCGCTGGACGGGGTACGGATGGTGGAGAACATTGAGCTGAGGAGGAGGAGGGGGAGGAAGCACATTCAACACGGCGACCGGCGCATTCCCAGGGATCACCTGAAGGGGAGGGAGATCAGTCTTTGGTGGATCTATAAACACAAAATGGGGAAATAAAAGATTAGAGGCAGAAACAAACTCATAAGATAATGGCAGCCTTGGCCCTTTTCTATGCTTTGATGGGGCCAAATTTCCTTATGTTCTGCTAAAAAAAGAAACTCTAAAATCATTTAGTCTGAGTCAAACAGCCCCATGATGCCACAGCTCTGGGTGAAGGCAGCTTTAACTCTAATCATTAACAGCACCCTTCTTCTCCTGGTGTTTAGAATGTGACCAAATGACACCATTAGTCCTAACTGAGCCCAGAATAAACAAGCCTGTTAGCCTAGCACGCTAGTTCATGATCCTGCATGGGAATGTGTCTAAAGCAGCTGCAGAGGAAGGTTTCTACACATTTTTATATATATAAAAAGAAACAAAAAAAAAACGACTTTTTCAGACAATTCCAACACTAACAACACCGTGTATAACTGTGGGAAAGAAATTACAAAACTACAATAAAAAAAAAAAAGATTGTTTTGTCACAAAAGAAGAGCCGTACACATCATAAATAAGGCAGGATTTAGTGACTATACTAATCCACAATTTATATATTCAAATACAATGAAATGTAAAGATCTTTTATATTATAAATAAATACAATTAATGTACAAAGCTAAAAATAACTCAATATCCCAGAAAGTAAAGATTACTTTAGAGATAAATGTAAATTCACCGTACAAAAAGTAAATCAAAATAAGATGCATTTCAGTTGACGGATTAAGAAAGTTAAACGCTGCTAATGTTATGGAGATCATTTCTCAGTAAAACAAAAACTGTGCACAGTATTACGTTTGAAAATTACCTTTCTAAGTAAAGCATATTTTCTAGTATTTTCACTGCAGTTTATTGTTGTTGCCTGCAGCTTAATTTCGTTGGAAGGCAGATGCCTGTCTAAGCCTTTCAGTCACAATATTGTATAACGCAATGTGACTTTTTCATGTCGAAATGAATTTAAACTTAACTATGATTAAAACAGGGGGAAAAAATAACAGTTAATTACAAATTTATCCCTCAAATATGTAGGAAAAGGGGACACAACTAACTAAGGAAAGATGAACCAAAGAGAGAAGGGTGAGTAAAGAAGGAAAAGGAGATAAGTAATGAAATTAAGAGTTAAAAAAAGGAGAGAATGTAGGACGTAAATAAAGGAGGAAGCCTGGTAGATGTTTCTTTTGTTCCCAGTTGTTTATCAATAATAATTTGGATCAAAATCGTAAACTGACCTATTATCGTTTTGTTACGTTCCTACAGAGGCCCCTCCCCTTCATGATCATGGCTGAAAACCAAAACACTGAGCTCCAGCTGGAGGTTTAAAATCAGTCCAACATGGAAGATAAATCCAAAAGTACGGCCCCTCCTCAGCCAACAGGGGAAAACGTTGCCTTTTAGGATGTTTAATAAGCTCCGATTCCAGCTGTGTGTGTTTTAATACCCCAACTGTTACTGTTAACTTAAAAATCAGTATATTAAGTTATTTAAGTCGTGTTTCCCGAATGTAGAGTTTGAACGGAGTCCGAACGCAGCAGCTCTGTGTAAAAGCAGCCATTTCCATCAGGTCCATTTTAACATTAGGGGAAAAACATCTGGATTTTAGAAATACTTCAGAAAGACTAAACTTCTACCAAGGTCATTGTATTCTTTGTGCTAAATAAACACTAAAATCCATTGAAGCTATTGGTGTTGCTTTCAGGGACCAGGGAAATACATTCATATTTCACCAGGTTATAACAACTTGTGCCTTCAAAACAGATTTAGGCTATCACAGTAAGACAAATTTAGAGCAAAGTCATCAAGTCTAAAAGCCTATAAATGTTTTGGCTGCTCTAATTAATGGAAAGTAGTTAAAAGGTTAAGACGATAGGCTAACCTTCAACAATGCTAGCAGCAATCTAAACCTAAAAACAGCTGAAAATGTTGCTTCAGACTTTTTTTCTTTCAAGTAAATCTCCTTGACAGGGTAGAACATGTTCTATAATCATCTTGAACCACATCAGATCAAAATAAAGTCCATAAAACTGAAAACTCAGAAGTGGTCCTCTAGATGATTCGTCCAATAAGCTTTATGCGTTTGCCTGCTCCTCCAGACCCGACTTTGAGGACTTAAAGGTTTCTGAAAGTCTGATGTAACAAAGATGTGTTGGACAGTGAAGGATGGACGAGCCAATGCCAAAACCCAAGCCTGGATCTAATATATTGACTTTTCCTTTCATCTAGCAGTAGAACGTAACAGGAAAAGCCTGCCTATCTAAGTTTAGAGAAACGGATCAAAAAGAACCTGCTGTTGCCGCTGGTGGTTGTGTTTGCTGCTCCTCCTCCTGGCGGTTCCAGCTGCCGGTTCCTCCCCTCTCCCTCTTAGAGTAATAATCCTGCACATCTGCAGGCAGGGTCCTCCTCACAGCCCAGCTGGAGGCGGAGGACCAGCCCGACCGGTCGATCATAGAGTCCGCTGGTTCTGGCTCCTTCTTCCGACTGCCGCCCCGGTTTTCATTGAAGCGGCTGTACGAGTCGTTCCCTGAATTGTTGCCTGTACCTGAGAAATTGTTTCTGGGCTGCCAGCGGGTTTCCGAAGTTTCTTCCTGTTGGTTGTAGAAGCTCCGGTTACCGCCACCCCGTCTACGCTCAAACCCTCCCGGACCCCCACGTCCACGTGATTCTCCCTCGTTTCCACCACCCCTGCGCTGGTCATCCCACTTTGAACCCCCACTCGAGCTCGAGTCTCGGTTCCTGTCTTCGGCGTCAGCCCGAGTCTTTTCTGTGACCCAGTCGGGATTCTCCGACCAGGTCTGCCTGTCGTTAGAACTTTCTTGTGAGAGACCGTTTTCAAAGCGGCCAGAACCTCCTTGATATCTTCGTCCCTCATAACTAGACCCACCGCCATGCTCAGACTTCCAGCCTCCCCTACTACGCTCCTTCCTCTGCGGAGACTCCTCTCTGGACTTTGACCTGTCCGGGCTGGGTCCTCGCCTGTAAGACCTTGTTCTTGATCGAGATCTTGATCTAGATCTGGAACGAGACCTAGACCTTGATCGAGAGCGACTCCTGGATCTCCTTCTCCTCCTTTCACGGCTCCGGTCCCTTCTTGAATATTCTCGTTCTCCATCCCGGTCTCTATCTCTGCTGCGAGCGTGGGACGACCGACTCGAGGCAATGTCATCGCGATCTCTTGACCGTGAGCGTTTTGATGAGTCCCTTTTCAAATCTCTTTTAGGGGACCATTTGGCGGACGGCGAGTGGAAGCGGGAGCGGCGCTGCTTGCCATTCTTCCTCTCTTGGCTCCTTTCCCTTTGTTCCTTGGCACTGGGAGTCTGGTTGTCTTGGGTTTGGGGAACAGCAGCAGGCTTCACCACATCGCTATGGTTATCCTTGTCGCTCTGAAGTTCCAAAAAGGAACTGCTTCCAGGATCACTTGTAGGTGAGCTGCAATCCATGGGGACAACATTTATGTCATCCTTGGTTGTGCAATCGTAACTGGGCTCAGAGTCATTGTTGGCTTTGGGTGTATCATTCTCCTTCGTTATGGCTTCCTCTTTGACTGGAGATTTCTCCTCGGTTGTTCCTTCCTCTTTGGCCACAGAGTCTCCCTTTGTTAAAGCCTGCTCCTGAGCTGTAGAGTCCTCCATCATTAAGGTTTCCTCTATGACCATAGAGTCCTCCTTTGGTACGGTTTTCTCTATGGACATCGAGTCTTTCTCCTTGGTTACATTGTCCTCCATGGATGTAGAGTCGTCCTTCGTCGTTAGGGTTTCTTCTATGGACATAGAGTCCTTCTGGCCGATGTCCGCTTCTTGAGCCACAGAATCCTCCTTCATAATACCCTCCCCTTGGATGGTAGAGTCTGTTAAAACTTCTTGTTTAGTCAAAACATCCTCCTTGGGTGTGGAATCTTCCTCAAGTACTGCTACAGTACTTTCAACTCCTGAACTGTCCTCTGATTTAGGCGTTTCAGAACTTTTTTCTTCAGATGTGTTTGCATCTTCATCAGCTATGCTTCCCTCAGATTCCCCAGCAGCCAGTGATTCAGGTTGTTTCAAGTCTAGTGAATTTTCATCCTTTATTTGCTTGGATGATTCTCCTGCTATGGATTCCTCTGGTGATTCACAGATTTCCGTCTTATCATCCTGCTCTACGTTTTCATCACTCTGAGGAGACAACTGGTCTTCCTGCAGGGTGATCTGGGAGACACGGGGAGATTGCAAAGTCCTATCGCCATACTCTTGGTCTGAACTGGAGCTGGGGCTGCCTGGCTCATCTTCCTGGCTGTGGATTCCCTCACAGGTTGAAACAGGGCTGTTCTGAGTGGAGTCTGGGAAACTGGGCAGCTCATTTTCTACGGCTCCAAGCTCATCAGTAGAGTTGCATCCATTCGGCTCTTCTTTGAGGCTATTTTCAGTATTAGCCTCTAGTATATCAGAGTTGTTCATATCCAATTCTTGTTTAGTTGCAGCTTTTTTTTCCTCCTTTTCAATGTCATCGTCTCCATCCCCCTCCTCCTCGCTGACTGCTGGGCTGCTGCTGTTCTTCCTTGTTGCTTTTCGTTTGCCGCTGGCCTTTCTGTTTGTTACTCTTTTCCCTTTTCTTTTTGTAGGCGCCGGAGAAGGTTTGCTCGGCTTGGAAGAATGACCAGCGGATGAGTCAGAGTCTGACAAACTGGCCTGTGCTGGTGATTTTGGGTCTGGGGCAGGAGGCTCTTCCTGACTTTTAGTGTTGCGTCTAGATCTTCTGGAAGGTAGAGACTCTGGCTCTTTGGTGGGTGCTTTAGATGTTGACGATCTGCTGCCCCTCTTCTCTCCTCCTTTAGCACACGTGACAGCGCAGACAACACCCTGAAATACTACAGGACAGAAGACATCAGTTACTGAACAGCAGACCACATAATAGATTAAAAAAAGCATACAATGTCAGTTCTGGGGGGCTTTAAATGTGAATATTTGAGGTATTTATATCTAGTGCGATGGGCATTCTGCAAAAAATCAATGATTCTAATATTTGCAATTATGCGAGACATCAGGGTTTTTTTCCGATAAACTGAAGCTTAAAGTTGTTGACCAATCAAATGCAGCTTTCATGTAGATGGCCCATCGGATGGAGCTGTTTAAGTTACATGCCTGAGACCCTTTGTAGACATAGGTGGCAAACAAAAGACTAAGTTCAGTGAGAGTTGCAATGGCCGGAATTACCCTCTTATGCTTTGAGGTGCTCTCATACTTTGAGAACCACTTATTTAATATAAAAAATAATACGTTTATAATCCAACATGTTTAAAAGATGCTGTAAAGACTTTCCAGATGCAAATGTTATTTACATCACAAGTGATATCGTCATAGCAATATAAAACACTGTTTTCACCCATTGTTGGTTTTTCTAACGTCATAGACGGCAACAATTAAAATCTGTAAAGTATGTTATTTTCCATTTAGGAGCCTTTAGGTTAATTTATTCCTGAGGATTGCATATGATGATAAACATGCAGTAGTAACAACTAGGACTTTGTAATAAATTCAGAAGAATCAGATGTTACTCACCAAAATTACTTGAGCTAAACGATGAGGTGGAGGTCAAGGGAGATGAGATGAGTTCAAATGGAGATGAGTTGCACCAACCAGGAAAACGCTGCCTGAGAAACACATCCAACAGTAAAGACCAAACGCAACAGTAAAGACTAAATATGTAAGGATCTAAAACCATAAAACAATGTTTGAAAACACCACAAAAATTAACAGTATTTTCAACTATACTGAGCATTTTCACCAATCTTGGTTATGTGAGAGTGCCCATAAAAATCAGTGAATTCCATAAAATGTTTAATTACTGTTACTGTGTACTTTGGCGATAAGAATCACTTTTTTTTTTTTAAACATTACTGGTGTCCTTAAGGACCACATTTAAAATGTTTATTTCTTTTTTTAAAGGGGTCATAGAATGATTATATAGAGTGCTGGCCTTTAAGGTCTCTGAATAGGGTAACATTGGTTGGGCTGAAAATGGAATATTTGCTGTTCTATGCACCGTAATGCAAGCCTGGTTTTTGAATATAAATGAAACGACAGGTTTTCTTCCTTATGGTATGCTCATGAATATTTAGACGAGCTGTGCGCTGATTGGTTGGTTTACAAAGAGTGAAGCGGCTGAGCAAAGATGCATTATAGCAATAAGAACTCACTCTCTCAAACATCAAATTTTTGATATGGTAGGGTGACCAGACCTCCTCTTTTTCCCGGACATGTCCTACTTTTCATACCAAAAAAAAATGTCCGGGGGGAAATTTCAAAATCGTCCGGGATTTTGGTCAACTACAGTGCAGCCCCTTGCCCGCCGCCACCGAACACAACCGACCCGCACAGTGCCCCATACATACACACTTCATCATTCTTCAACTTCACTAGACGTGGACATACTGTAGTATATTCTGCTGTAAAATTAGTCCTATATTTTCGGTTTTTTACTGGAGGTTTCAACCTATTTCACAGGATGCACCGCTTTGAGTGGCAACTAGGTGACTGTAAGAGAGTAAACAGAAACTTATTGGTTTATTTTTCTGACTAATCCAATCAGCGCGTTCTCTAACAACCAGTCACCTGGAACGCTCTTTGAACAGAGCATCCCTTAGGACAGATACGTACAGATTTCACAAGCAACCACCTCCTCACACCCCGCTCTCTCTAGTTGTGTCTGCGCAATCAAAGTAGTTCTAATCTGCATATGATGCACAAATTATTGTATTGCCTGCACGCTCTCATTCGCATTAAAAAAACACCTCACATAGTCTAAAATCCAGCATAATTTATCTGACTCGCGGCCATCTGTGAACAGCCATCTATATGAAGGAGACTCCCGGAACTTCTGCGAGACTTGGGATGTCTGTTACCGGCCTCCAGCCCCCCTCCACCAGCTGAGGATGGGCGGCTTATGGCTCTCTGCTGAGGTCCAGTCCAGTCAGCGGCCCAGCAGTCAACACTTCATTTCCAACCCCTCCCTTGGGCAAGTAAACCAGCGGGCTGGTCTGTAGGTCAATTTCAGGGCGTGACAAAAGTACAGGCTACAACCAAATAAGGCAACATCCCCAAATTGCCTTCAATTCGGGGCTTCATTTGTATTCGCCCATTTTATGGTGGAAGTTTAGAATTGTGAGATTTGCAGAGAAAGGAGGTGTCGATGGGGTTTTAACTTCTCTGTACGTCCATTTCACCCACTAAACCATTGTTATTCATCTATGAAAATGTAAACTTTTTGCATTCTATGACCCCTTTAAGAACAGTAGTGCTGTTTGTGTTTGTGGGAATTTGTCGGATGTGACCTGCAGCCAATGCCCTGATATTGGCCTTTCTCGTTTTGGTTCATTCATATCGCTCCTCTGAGGTAAAAACATTGTATTTTCTTGCTTTCATGGTTCTCTCAGTGACACATTCTTAACAGGTCCATTTTCTTTAGGAGGTTTCACAATAAAAAAAGTGTAAAAAAATTAAAGCTGAAGTTAAAAGATAAGGGTAATTTATTTTAAAGCTCAGGGGTTTTAAGCTCCAACATAAGAGAGGTATTAATTATAAACATTAGATGTGTTTTAATGACACAACTATTACGATTACGCAGGAAATATGATGCCTAGGAGCCAAAAGTTGAAGGAGGAAAAGCTTAATGACAGGTTAAACAAGCTCACAGCAGAAGGAGGCATCGTTCTCTTACCTCGAGGAGCCGTCAGCAGGAATGGGAGCAGCAGAGGCGAGCCAAGGACAACGCTGCGCCTGCAGCTTGCAGTGTTTGAATCCAGTGCTGTACGGTAGGTGCTCATCTAACCAAACAGGATCTGCACTGCAGGGGGCAATAAATACAACTGTTAACACGCATGCAGTGCTAACCTTACAAAGTGATGGGGAGAGGTTTGGCTTACATGTCCTGTGTTGGTGTTGTTACAGAGACGCAGGGGGGTGGGGACCACGCAGAGCACTCTGCTCCCCTCACCTGGGGACGACATACGGAAACAATGATGGGAAGTAAAGAGATTAAAAGCAAACCTGAAGAAGGCAACAAATGATGGAGAGATAATGGAAACAAAGATGTAAACATTAAAATGAAAAAAAAATCAGTGGTAAACAAACAAAGATTTAAAAAAATTGAAGCGTTAAGTATTTATTTTCCATCAACAAAATGAAGCGAACAAACAAACCAGAAATCTGAATCAAATCAATATTTCGTACGAACACCCTTTGCCTTTAAAAACAAACTGGACGTTTTTTTGAAAGACCTCCACTGATTGGTTCAAACTAACCACAGATCTTCTGTGGATGTAGACCTGAACATGTTGAGGTCATCGCTCTATTGGGACCAAACTAACCTCTAGCACTTCCTGATTTTATTTACATAAAGAAGATTCTTAATGACTTTGGCTATATACAGAATAAATAAATGTGGGGCCAATCATTCGCCCCCTGACAGCATTGTATGATCTATAATTATCAGCTACATTTCTCACAATTATTATTAAAAAAACTCCACCTCCATATGCAGAAATGCAGCTCAAAAACTTTCACTGTTGCCTGCAAACACTCACTCTTCACACTTCAGTCCTTTCAATGAATAAAACTGCATTCTGCTATGGCCAAATACTAGATTTTAACTTATCAGTCCAGAGCCTCTGCTGCCATTTTTCTGCAGCCCAGTTACTACGTTTTTAGCCTGCAACCCTTCCATGAAGTCAACCTCTGGCCAGATATCTTTCATCCGTTTGCTTGGATCGTTGTGCTTCTTCCAAACAGCTTAAGCAGCACATATCGAAACCCCACTCTGCTTTTTGTCTAGAAGAAACTTTGCTGATGCAGTAAAACTGCCTTGTGTCTTGTTGGTATAATTGGTTTATCGACCGACTAAAATCCTACAAAATCCCTAACTTTGTGCAAGAGTAAATATAAGAATTGATGCTGGTTTGAAGGTAAAATGTGGAAAAACCAAACATTGTTATGACTTGAATTTTGTTCCCCAACTTTGTGATTTGTAAATTAAATGCAAATGTTTTTTTTTTTCTCTCAGCTGCCTAAACGTCTGTGCAGTGTTGTTTAAAATCATTTAAAACTCACTTTGTAATTTCAGCCCAGATGTGATAAATCTTCTTTAGGTTATGATTTGGAAGATAACATGCAGTTTTTGCATATAAAAGCTATTATAGGAATTATTTTTTATTTATATTTCGACAGCCCAGTTCTGACCCGATTTCTCCTAAAACCCAACTAGTTGTGTGGTTACCTCTGCTCCAGCCTCCATGTGAAGCTTACTGCCTTCACATCAGCTAGATCTTTTCTTACCTGACAATTAATCAACAATTAATCCCGCCCGACACAAAAACCCGTCTTTGTTTGTCCCTCAAAGCCGCGGTAGGATCAGTGGGCTGAAGCCGCAGATTAAATAAGGGCGGGTTTTATTGTCTCTTTTTGAGGAGATTATTTTTATAAGCAGTAACAGTCACTAACTAAACACCATCTGTAGTTTTATTTTTTATAACACTGCTAAATACAGGGCAGTCTAGCCACATTTTACAGATCCTCTATTTAAAATTACAGCTCATTTCTGTGTGCAGCGCCTGGAAACCTATGTTTTATTCCATATATACTTAGTTACTATACCAAATCTAAGTTAGAAGTACAATTAAAAGGTTTTCAGTCTTTATATTATTATTTATAAATAATAAGTAGAAAGGGAAGAAGAAAAGCACCTTTTTTCTGCTCAGGGAAGGTGGCTCCTCATCGTTGCCTAAAAGAAGAGAAGAAGAAGAAGCCAGGAGTTAAAGAGACGAAGCATTCATGTCAGAAACCTTTTCTAGAAGGTTTAAAACTCACACTTTCGTACGAGCCCTCTTGTTTTGA
This sequence comes from Cyprinodon variegatus, assembly GCF_000732505.1. NCBI lineage: Eukaryota > Metazoa > Chordata > Actinopteri > Cyprinodontiformes > Cyprinodontidae > Cyprinodon > Cyprinodon variegatus. Next base: position 726,661 of record NW_015150839.1, read on the forward strand.
CATCTGATTTTCTGTCAGTCGTCTGCTGCCGTATTCTTCTAGCAGGTTTGTTTCTATAAGAGAAAAAAATGAGTTCCAAGTAAAGCATATCTAAAATAAGTAAATATTTCTTAAATTAAGAGTATTTACCCCTAATTTAAGTAAATAAAGGAGATACTTTGCCAATGGAATGAGTATTTTTACCCTTAAAATAAGATAATTAGATAAAATGCACTTCGAATAAGACAATGCAATTGTGTTTTCTTATTTCAAGTGAAAATGGCCTGGTCCAATGGCCAAAAGGAACCTTTAACCCCCATAACCAAAAAAAAAAGCAACTAACCTAAAAAAAAAAAAGAACTAACCAAAATTAAATTTTTTTCCAGTGCACTATCGTGTTGTGAGGACTCACTTGAGGCAGAGTTTCTGTTCAGGCTTTTGGCAGCAGCAGACGTCAGCTTCGAGCTGGAATTTTTTCCTCCTTACAGGAATCTGGAAACAAAAACATTTGTTTTTTTTTCTAATGAAACCAAAGCAGCTTTTAAATTATATTCATTAAAAAAAAAGGCACTCAAACAAACCTGTGAAAAACAAATGACATTTTTTGCATGCTACATTCAGGCCCATTTATGGTTGGACACCTTTCTACTATTCAAATTAAGCCACATCATCTAATAAAACACGGGTAGTGTGATGCCTCAGGCTAGGATGGCTGCCAGCTGCTCTGACGTTAATGGATGATATGAGACAGGAGAAATAATCCTGAGATGTCCAGAGAAACGCTGTCTGCTGTAATCCAGCTAAAACTCCCTGTACAATGGGACTGAGTGATGTTAGGAAGCTCACCACTAAATTCGTTACAGATTTAAAGGCTTTCATTTTCATTTAGGAAAAAGCAGAAAGAAAAACATGATTTCAGTTCCTGTTGAGATTAAGGATATATTTATTTTCATGCCCATGTAAACATAAGAATGTGATCTCACATTTCAGAGCAAATGATGAACGCAATTATTAAGAAATACTTTAAACAATGCGCATAAAAGAGGATTCTCTTTGGTATAAATGATAGTGATGCATAGTTTATTCTATTGGGCAATGATTAAAACTTGACCCAAATCACAGCAAAAGCAATCCTGGAGTTTATTTAAGCAAAGAAGTGGAATCTTATTGGATGATTAAGTCAGTCACCTGACCTTAACCTCACAGTGTATACATTTCACTGGTAAAAGAATAAACTTTGGATCGAAACAATCTTTTAAGCCGTTAAAATAGAGGAAACCCAGCGTCTGGTGAAATCCATGAGTTCTAGACTTCTAGCCATCTTCCACAGCAAAGTTTATCCACCAGATAGAAGCAGTTTCTGTCCTATAGCCTAATATATAATGACCCCCGCAGTATAACCCACTAACCACCTTCTTTTGCTTCATTTTAGCCAACAAAACCTGAATTTGTTTCAATAGAACCTGTACGAATCTAGGAAGTAGGATAAAATCTCACTAAAAGGATTCATTCCTTCATGCCGATAAGAAATGAATTAGGATTTATCTTAAACTCTTCATGTCGATTAATGACGCTTTACAACATCTAAAAACATTAGTGGAACGTGTTTAACCCAAAGGCTGCTCAGGACCAGACCAACGTATTTATGCTGACCCACCTGCACGAGGCCCAGGCTGCCATCCCATCTGTAAACATTCGTGAACGGTCGTCTGTCCACAGGGCAGGAGGGAGACATCTGCAACGTTACAAATCAGGAGACATTTCATTATGCATAACTGAAGACCAGGCATTCTTACAGAGAAACAATCAAATGCTTAGCCCTACCTCTGCCCACGTGAGGAGGCATCCGAGGCAGAAAACATGGCAGCAGCTGTCCGGCATGGCGAGCTCTCCTCCAGCAAGGGCGCCCAGGCAGACCGGACACTTTTCTGGCTCCTCGGCATCAGAGCCGTCAGATGGGCCTCCTGGAAACAAAACCAAACCAACTGTTGGTTTTTTTTCAATATCTGGGAGCTGGAATAATTAAAACACAGCCTGGAGGGAAACCCTTCGTTTAAACCACAAAACCATTATTCTAACAATTATGAAAGCAGAGCGACTAGTTATACAGTCTAATGTTGTGTAATGTGTTGGCTCGAGGAGTGCTGTAGGAAGCAGCTGTTTTTCTATTCAATCATCAGAGATAAGTTTAATCTGCAGACATTCATTATAATGCACCTCAACAAATGACTTATTTCTAAAAAATGTAATAATGAACATCTCACCACTTCCAGATCCAGTCATGTCGGGCCCCAGGTGGTCCTGATCACAAATACGACAACAAAAAACAACAAATTATAAAGTTTCAAACTGTAGATCCATCAGAGAGGTTATTTCTAACATCCCCTGCTTGTTGTAATTACAGCTCGGCTTTTAACAAACCATCAGTGATTTCTATTTGTCAGAAAAACAACTAAACTTTTGCTTTTTTTTTAATTTTTTTTATTCCATCTAATTGATCTGTAACTTCAACAGACTGATAATCCTGTTAAAGGATGAGTCTATGCCTAAAATAGTCCAGATTCTGGTATCAAAGTTTGGTAACATTTAAAAAAGGCTGGTTAGCTGCGACAAATTTGGCTTTTTAAAATAGACCTGGAAGCAAAAAACCACATGCTATCACACCAGTATTGAACTGATAACATAAAAAACAACAGAACTCTAAAACAATCATGTCTGTGAAGCAGCTTCCTGCAGGCTAGCTCCTCTGACTAATAACCTGACTAACCGGCTAATAGCTTTCTTTATTTGCGTTAGTTTTTAGAAAGAAGTGCATGAAACAGGTTTGAACATTTTGCACAACAAGCACTAAAAAAACACTGTTGGATTTACAGCTGTAGATGTAATTCTGCTCAAATTTGGCTAATTAAAAAGGTGGGATTACCTCCACATCTCACGAGGTTCTGACAGATATTTAATTTAGCAGCAGTAAAGCTTTATATACCTTTAGCTTTAAATTGAAGTAGGAAGATTATTCTTTACATTTGTGTTTCATTTATCTGAGCAAATATCACTCTATGGTATTTATTTCGAGTCGTTATAATACTAGAGCAATAAAGCAGCAGGTTTTAACATTATTGTATTTTTATAAATACAAATCTGTAAAATAATGAAAGAAATAATTATCTTCAGAGCAGATAAGTTAATTTTGTTTTAAGATTTAAAATCTTATTTGGATCTTCAATGTAGGAAAAAAAAAAAAAGGAGTTATTAAAAACTGCTATCAACAATAAAACACATTAAAAAGGCTTTCATTAAACAATATTAACCAGGACTTTACAACCTGTAGAAAACTTTAACCTCTTTAAAGCTGTTTTTTTTCTCCCAGGCTTAGGTGATTCAGATATTTTAATTGAATTATTTCACCACCAAAGCAGAGAAAAAAAAAAAGTTTCAAACAGTTGATTAATCTATTTATTCAGAGGAAAAATAAATGTCCCCCTTGTTTATCTAGAACTAACTGTCCAGTTCTATCAGTAAAATCCAGGCGTGCCAACTGCTGCGTGTTTAATCTGGATTTTTCTAAAACAGAACCTGTCTGACAACCAGAAGTAGGCAAACAGATCTCAAAAGGCATCATGCTCAGAACTAAAGAAACTCAGGAAATTAATTCATTTATCATAATTGAAAACATCCTGCTCTCAGTTAGCGTTGTCATCTTTACAGTTAAAGTGAATCTTGATGTACGGATTCGACGGATCTGAGCCGCTAAATTACATTACTATTCATTTCTGATACGATATTAATATTGCAGCTCTGAGGATTGGCCTGATATGATCACTAATTATTAATACTTTTTTTTCCCTTTTAGTGGGGGAATGTTAGACAATGCTTGTTAAAGTGATGCTACTCAAACTGTGGAAAACTGATCTATTTATGACCCAAAGGATGCAGAGGCTGAAGCAGAGTCAGCGATTTTAGATAGAGACCAAAACAGCTGCAGCTAAGCTGTGCTGAGTCCAAAAAAATTATTACACACTTTTATAAATACTCAGTATTAGCAAGTGCTAAAATGTCAGTATTTGTACTTGATTAGAAGAAATCTGCTATCAGAACTTCCCTAATTAACATCTTAAACCATGTTATTGCATAACATGATTTATACAGGAATGATTGACTCTAATTGATTGCTTTTTAATGCCTCCAGCTTCATTTCCAAACATACGGCTTTTCGATCAACGGGAAGCAGTTCTGCGTAAATATATCACAATATAATATATCTGATTAGGGCTGGGTATTTTGGCCAAAGTCCTGAATTGATTCGATTTTGATTCATACAGTTCTAAATCAATTAATTTCAATTCGATCTGTTTTTATAATAATGAAAGTGGTTCAACAGTGTTTCAAAACACTCATGTATTATATTTTTTCCTATCATATTAAACGCAAAGTGCAAACTTGTAAATCGGACAGTTTAAACATGAGATGTGAACAAAACTGTCTCAAAAGTGCAAACTTGTTTGTGAAAAGTGAAAAAGCCTCACATGAGCAAGCAGACGAGACACAGCGGGGACACAGCAGACATGCATGAGCAGCATTATCTCCACTGCACAAACCATATATGCAGCGTTGTCTGTAACAACTACAGGGTGTTTGCTGGTCAGCCTCCATTTGTTAATGTCTTCAGTCAACCTATTAGCTATATTTGCAGCTGTCTGGCTTGAAGTATTTTGAGGGCATCTTTCCTAATAATTTAAATGTGAACGTCATGCACGTCACTATAAAAGTAATTGATCTCATTCGCTAGACATCGATTTTTACAAAAATGTAAAGGAATCGATTCAAAATCGATTAATCGATTTTTTTACCCAGCCCTATATCTGATGAAATTGTTTTTAGAAACGATTTTTTTTAATAAAGCATTTTAAATGTCACAAAGCTAACATTTAATAAATTTTATTGCCTATAAGGGCCTTAATTTAAGAAATAATAATGTAATGATTTTTTATAATTTTTAAATGACCCGCGGGAATCCTGCATAAATGCTGACAAAAATCAAGAGATTGTGAAAAACTTTTAATGTTGTAAGCTTATAGTCGGTGCTCTACACTGCCCCCTAGAGTTAGATAGATGTACAAAGCATAATATCAGTACATAAGCGCCTCATTTTCACGCAGAATGTAGATGGATCAGAATAAACCAGCAATTGTTGTGGCTTTGCATTAGCAGGGAGTGTTTGCACGTCCAGATTTTCAGTTTCAAAGAACATACCACCTCCTAGTGGCGTGGCAGGGAAATTACAATGTTTGGTTAAAACACAATGTAGATTTTTTTTAACCAAAAAGTGAAGACTGTCTGTTTTTTCAATGGATCCTTGTCGTGGAAATGGAGCTTAAAACACATGAAACATGATGAATAGGTTTGGAGAAAAGTGTTTGAACAAATTTTGGTCAAACAGACAACAGCATCACTCCAAATTGTTTCACCTACAAAGCAAACAAATAGCAAGAATAGCAAGAAGAATTTCATTAAAAACAAAGTGAAACTACAAACCAGACGATGCTCCACTAACTACAGTAAGGTACTAAAGATGCCAACAGGCACACGCTAATGTTAGCATATGACCCGTCTGTTGCTACATGACAGTTTCATATCTTAACATCCATCTAAGGTTCCTGCATTTAGTTGCGTTTTGTTCTTGTCCACTGCAGCCAGAGTTTGATGAAAGATTAACATCCAGGGACAGACGGGTAGATCAATATGTTGTAAAAAGTTGCATGGTTATAGCAGCTAATGATAAAAACAAGAACAATCAGACTGCAGCCAACAACCTATCAAGCTAGTGGACCCCTGCCTGGATCACAATGCAGAATTGAAACAAGAACCAAGTTCTTGATTATATTCTGTTTTCCAATTAGCTGCACAGGTCCGAGACTGGATTACTGCAACTACAGAGGAGATCAAGAGTCAAAACAACTGCTACAAAAAAACAACAAGAGCATTGAAACACAGTGGAGACAGTGTCATGTCATGGTCTTCTCTCATGTAATATTTCAACTTATTGGACGATTTGAAACCTTTAACAAAGAATAAACGGCAGAAAAACTAATAAATCTGGAAAGATAGATATATGTTAATATAATGCCATAAATAGTGGCCTGGAATGTGGATGTTCTATAGAATCTGTGGTCTGGTTAGAGGACGACTTAAGAGTAAAACTCACTTTTTATATACTCTATGTATCCTTACTAGATAGCAGCTGTGGTAATGATAAAAAGAGGTTAATCTAATTCCTCTTAATAAAAGTTCATCATTTTGATTTATATATATATTTTTAAATATCCTATTGCTCTAATTTTTTTTCAATATGAGTTGAAAGCTTTGACATTTAGGACTGTAGAGCTTCAGCCATGAAACATGGAGCTTTTTTTGAATAAGGATCTGCCAAAGCGCTGACAATCCTCGTTTTTTCATTGCTAATGAATAATTTGTCATGTTGACATGGATAGATAGCATATAATCCCTCTACCTGGGAACGGATTTCAAAAATATATACATAAAATAGAAGAAAAAAGAAAAGAAATTCAACTTGCCAAAGTTTGAGTCATAGTAAACAAACATTAAGCTTTACTACAAAAGAGTAGAAAACCCGAGTCTAACCCATTGGATCCAATTAGATTAGGTTTAATAAGACAATTTAAAAGAAAAACAAGTGAAAGAGTTTAAAACTAGGCTGACAGACTCTGGCCTAAAGACATTTTCGAACCGCCTCAGCAGAAATCATGTCAACACACAAACACCGGAGCTTTTTCCGGTTGTCAGCTCAACTTTCCATTAAAAAAATATCTTTAAATATTGAAATAAATCCAAATGTGTTAATCACGAGCTAAAGCGTTGGAGTTCGCTTCTTAAAAGCTGTTTTTATGCGTAAGGCCTCCTGACTGGAGACACTAAATTAGCACCAACTTGTGCCAACACGACGGTAACAACATGGTTGTTATTGGTAGCAGCAGCTAGCTACAACCAGAAGCTTCGAAAAGCTATCTCCGAATCACTACTATTGCTACTAGAGCGTCTGAATAATGTTTATCATTAGCGAAATGGGCTGCAATGAAGGTCAGAAGCTAGCTAGCTAGCTAGCTAAATGGGATAGGAGGCATATTTAGCTAGAAGCTAGCGGCTTTCAACAACAGCACCTGCTTACGTAGCCTGTAGCTTCCGAGCTGCTAGCTCCGGCTAGCTCCAGTTAGCTTGTGTAAATGGTCGTTACTCACCTTTAAACGGAGTTCAGGTTTAATTTTACTCGGTGAAGCAGTGTTAGCGTCCAATCCGTTCTGTTGTTTGTCTGAATGAGGGTATCTGAGAACAATCTTTAGCTAAAATTGAGGCATAGATTTCAGAAAGCCACAGCCACATGTCAAGCAGTCTAGCTGCAAAAGTTGCGCTTCTGGCGCCCCCTATTGGAAGCGCGGAGTATTACAGTACATGGTTTATCCATTCGCTTTCGTTTGTGCTCAAAAACAACCAAGCTGAAAGTCCATGGGCCACCATAAATAAAGTAAGGACTTGGAAATCTCTCTACATACAGGAGCATTCTCATGATATTTAGAGATCAATAAACAAAGTTACCTTCTATGCAGATGATTTATTTTATTTCAAATTGCCTTATTAATTTGCAATTCATGTTGTTACAATGTTTTAGTTGGAGGGGAAAAGATTCCTATCACACGTCTTTGCCCTTTTCCTGCATGTGCTCTGGGGGAATTTATTTTGTTTAGCTTTATGCAGACTTAGCAAGTCTTGGCAATGATTGATCTTTTTTTTTTTTTTAATTGAACTTTACTGATCTCACATTAGAGAAATTTACCTCTGTATTTAACCCTGCCCCTTGGGGAGCAGTGGGCTGCCATATTGGGGCGCTCAGGGAGCAATAAGGGGTAAAGGGTCTTGCTCAGGGGCCCAGAATGGCAGTGAATGAGAGTGGATTTTGAACTTAGAACAGGATTTCAAGCTCTATACCCTGACCACTAGGCTGCCACAATCTAGTCCTTATTGCAATAGCATAGCATCACTCAAATTAAAAATTAAAGCTTCCGGTTTCCCTTTAATAACAGATCATGTAAGATTCCAAAATGTTCAAAGATCAGTTTATGTACGTTCGAACTTCAGGAAAGGTTCTAGAGAACTCCTTTTTAAATATAAACGTGAATTACTCCAAAAAGATTTCAAAAATAACTTTTACTTTCATTTCATGCATGAATTCATTTGAAAACTGAATCTTTCAATCAGCCTCTTTGAGCTCTAAATATGTTTAATCTATAAGGGAGGGACAACCTTTCAGCTCTATACACCTGAAAAACTCAGATTTTCCTGAAACCTGTTCTGTAAATAAGCTAAATAATTCTTGAGATGAAAGAAAAGCAGAAACAAAGAGTAAAGCCCAGGCAAAATGTTCAGTGTTTTATTTAAAAACTATAAACAGTCACCAAAGTAAATAAAGCCAATCTCTAACAGACTGTTAGGTCTATGTATAGTCACACATCCTACTGACACCGCAGAAATGAAGATGGTTGGGGTCGCCCCGGTCAGATGCTAATACGACAGGCAGTCAAAAATGTTACACAACACACGGTAGAGAGAGGACAGTCTGAGGACGTGAGCCGGAATGTGGCATGGTAGTAAGAATGAAAAAATAGTACAATAAAACTCCACACTATATTAAGATAGAAAAAAGTAGTGAAGAAAATATCATACCTGCACGTAAAGCAAAGAACACAGGAGAAAACCTGTATAAAAACTCCATGTATTTAAACCAATTTACAAATACAAAAAATTTTTTTTTGGTACGCGCCCCGTGCCCGTACGATGACAAAAAGAAAAAAAAAAAAAAACGTTTACAGTGGATTATATGCTCCTCGTGTGTGTGCACGTGTTTTTGGGGAGAAGGGGGGTGTGTGAGGGCATAGGGAGAGGGGAATACCTTCAATATTTTTTTTTTTCTTCTACAAAATGACATGAGATATATTATTCCATACTCTTTCAGCCAGCAAAATGAGTTCTACAAGGTATTATAATACAAAAAATGTCACAGTTCCACAAAAAACTGTTTTTTCCCCGTCCCTTAGCTTTACAGCATCAGTACCTTTGCAGAATTATTTACAAGTTTTTAAGTACATTCATCCACTGCTGAGTATAGAATCACATTAGATACAAGTGACCAAGGATCATTTAAAAAAAAAAAAAAAAGCAAGATAACAAAAAACAAACATACTACTTTATTAAATCCTGTCAAAGTAATGCTTCTATTACCCCACAGAGCATGTTCTCCAGTGGCTGCATCGGCATCAAAGGATCTTCTTTATATATATTCACAACATATTTACAAGATTCTTTTTTTTTATTCATTGTAATGGTATTCATTTTGATAATAAATAAGTGAAAATATATTGACTCAAGTAAGAAAACCAAGCTACCGAGTTTCTAAAGAAAAATTTCTCTGCTCCAGTCGCTGAGTCCTCCTTCCACCCAACCCTGTGAGAACCTTTTGTAGCCCCGCCCCTTCCAGGCCCCGCCCTGTTCCTGCTCTTCACCCAAAGCTCCAACACACTATTGTTTTATGGGATGGACTAAAAAAAAAAAAAAAAAACAGGGGGGGAAAAACTTACTCAAACTAAATGTGCTCATGTTTGGGGTTTTGTCAGTGGAGTCCCTCAGGGAAGCAGTCTCAAAAAGAGCTCCCCCTGGTGGGCAGCTGGTGGAAGATCCCCAAAGGCAGTTTTTTTTTCCTCCCCCCCCTCTTTCTGTGTGTGATGGTAGAGAGCGGGTTTTACACAGGTCGCCGAGGAAGAAGGTGAGGGATTGAACGGACGTTTAGGGGTGGAGGTGGAAGCTGCAGAACTTTGTCCTGGTTCCCCCTCCTCTGCTCCCCCCGTCCCTCAACACATGGACCAGCTACTGCTCACCGGCCCCTCGCTCCTCTCTCCTCAGGAGCGGGACCAGAGGATGGTAGGGGTCGTCCCTCTGGCGTTAAGCCTGAAGCGAGCGCTTGAGTTCGTAAAGGCATTTGGCGAGCGTGGTGGAGACCTCCATGTTACTTAACGCCAGCACTGAGAGGTGCGTCTCATGCCTTTTTACCAACCTGAACAACAATGAAGAAGAACATTTTTAAACATCAGCAAAACATCATATTGAAATATGCAAAATTTAGGTCTGAGAGAAAACTTAAAAGTCATTTATTTTATAGCGACAGTATGTTTACAAAAAAGGAGTAAAAAGCCTTTACATTAGTAAAAAAAATTATAATTTGAGCTTACTTAGTAGGAAAGAAATCCCTGTAAAATAATGCATATATAGCAGCTTGTTTTATGACAGGAACAGATCTGTTTGATCACTGCTCTGCTGTAGAACTACAGATGAACAACCAAAGGGTTTAAGTTTAAAATCGACATGTGGTCTTCTTCAGTTTGATTTAATAAAAAATAAAAATAAAGAGCCCATAGTGTCACAGATTGTGGAGCGCTTTTCAGCCTCACACTTTCAAAATAAATAAAAGTGATCAATCTGTCTCCTTGGACAGAATAAATGTTCCAGTAAATTCCCAGCAGTGATCAGCAAACTGCCCGTCTACCATGTGGGGCGTCTACACATTGCTATGGAGACTTTGGAACCCCTAGATACAGTTCCTTGCTCACTAAGCGTAGTGCAAAACTAACTACATGTTCCCATTGAGGGCCTCTGTGTGCATCACATTTACACCAACAAATGAGATATAAAAAAAAACTAAAATAAAAGACGAAAACTGGTGCTTGGCTACATTTCTTTGACCATCTGATTATTTCTGTGAATACTAAATAATCCGATTCAGATCATTGAATGGCGAACTTACATGCGACCACAGTCGGAGTGCTTGGCGATGTTCTTTAATGTTAAGGCAGCAGTTAGTCGTATGTGTTTGGTCACTGGTCCCTCCTTCTCATCCTACAGGAAACAAAAGAAATGTGACGCATGACTCAGCAGATTATCGCAGCAACTAAAAATCTGACGTGCTCCATATTAACTGGCAGGAGAACAGATGAGCTGAACAGATTTAGGAACAGAAAGCAGAGACATGTGGCGTGCTCTACTCACTGTGAAGTCCCTGAAGACCAAGTTTCGAGAACCTCTGCGTAGGGCCATGAGAGCTGCGCTGGGATGATTGACGATTGCTTTCGGCGCCCGCTGAGCCGGAGTGCTGCCTGCTGCTGGCGGCGTCCTTCGCAGAACAAAAAGCAAACTCTGGTTATTAAAGCTGATTTTTGATAAACTGTGATACGAGTCGTGTTAGAGTGGAAGGTCGACGCACTGGGAAGATGTCTGATTGGGACTTTGCGCCTGCTGCTCCTCCAGTTTGAGTCCAGCCAGCAGAGCCTCTCGCGAACAGTGTTTATCCTGGGAAAGCAGAGCAGACCCTGTTAAATCAAAGCGCTTTAGATCTGAACCTAATGAATCGCTGTGAATGATGAGAGGATTTTACCTGCAGATGTGTGATGAAGGACAGTCTCTGACGGGGAAAAGGCTCGCACCCCTCCCACAGACACTGGCCTCCATACACCTCTTTGCCTCCGTGTTGCGTCGCTGCGTGGTAAAACACCTGAGACGGCGTCTCGAACCACCTGGAAACCAAAGATGTTTAAGGCTTGATAAAGGTGGATCCCATCAGATGGGAGCGCTACGGAAACAGAACAGAGCTTTGTACCGTTTGCAGGACTGCCACAGGCATTTGAAGTTCTGCCCTGCTTTCCTGCCCGGTTCCGACGGTGCGGTGGAGGTCTGCTGCGCCAGGAGGTGCGGGCTGTGGTTACCTGCTGTTGCGGGCTGCGATGAGGGAGCTGGGGGCGGGGTTACAGCCGGCTAGAGGGGAAACACAGTTTTAGTTCTTCTGATTCAGAACCAGACCAGAGTGGGTTTGTTGGCTGAGATGTAACCCGGACCCGTCTCTTGGTCCAAGTTGTTCTCTCAGCTGCTTTGCTGTAGGAGGTGGGTATCAGTGAGAGCCACATGGTCTTAACTGGACTCACCTTCTTAACCTCCACAACTTTAGATCAGACTAGCCACAATAAAATATTAATTTTTTGTAGTTGTAGAAATGTTTACACAGAGATGGTTCCTGATTTCAGCCCTGAAAACCAAACTACAGCAGAGATGGACCCTCAGGGTTCAACACATGCATTTACCTCGAATAATGAGGACTAATCTTTTCTTTCAACTGTTAATTAAATCTTAACTTTAATCTTAAAGATTCCAGAATTGACTTTTTAAGCAGAAGTCATAAACTGTGGTAGCAAACAAGGAGACGGGGGTTGGTCCCAGACCACAGTGACTCACCGTGGATCCAGCCGCTTGTGTAGGCGAGCAGTTCCTCTGCTGAGTGGCGTTCTCTATTGCTACTTTGGCTACTGTGCTTGGGTCCGTTCCTGCCGGCACCGCTACCATGGTGGAGCTGCTGCCGGCGTTATTGGGGTCGCTGATGGTGATGATCCGCACTCCCACTTTGCTGGGGATCCCGGAGGGAGCCGTTCCTGTGCTGCGGTCCTCGTTCTCGGCGGGCCTCTTCACGCCCCGGGGCTCTGAGGCCACTCCGTTGGCCGGGGCGGCGGGCAGCGAGGAGTTGGGGAGCAGCTGCTGCCGTAGAGCTGGCACGCCGTGCCCTGGGCCTAGAGGCCCATTGGTTAACTCCGCAGAGGGCCGGCGAACCGCTGCATGGGGGCCGTTGGCCAGGCGCTCCGCCTGCTGGGCTTTGGCAGTGTCCTGCTGGGAAGGGGGGGGACTGGGGAGACTCTGATCTGCAGTCTTTTCAGAGGCGCCCACCTCCCCGTTCCCCAAGTACTGTTTGGAAGCAATGTGATTTGGAATGTTTTTGTTAAAGTTTCCACCGCTTTCGCCTCGCTCAAAGTCACACACCCCGTTGACCAGGGTCTTTTTGGGGTCCGGGTTTCCCTCCAGCGGAGCGTTCGAGCCTGGAGAGAGAGCCTGCTTCCCATTGGAGGAAGCATTCTCCGTCAGTGGGCCATTGAGGACTCCCTGGCTGTTCCCTGAGTTATATGGAGGTAGATTAGGCTCCACGCACTTCCCACCGTTTAGTAGCTTGGCACCTGCAGCAACGTCCCCGTTGCTGGTTTTGCCATTTGAAGAGTCTCCTTCTGCCATGGAGGAGTTCTCCATCACCTCAATCTTCCTCTCGTGAATGTGCAGCCCTGTGGCATCCTTGGCCTCTTCCTCCTTCTGACAAATGATCTTGTCTCCTCTGAGGGGTGCCGGCAGTGGTGGTGGGAGTGGTGCTGAGATGTGATGGGGGACTGTTCCAGTAGGAAATGGAGGCTGGGGGACGCCCTGGCTCACAGCAGCCACAGCAGAGGTGGAGGTGGTGAAGCCGGTGTTTGGGACCACAGTGAACGTCACTCCGGCGCCTGTGGGACCCTGAATGATGGCGGCTCCACCAGGTGAACTGGTGGAAATCAGCGGGCCTGGCAGGAGCTGAACCGTCTGGAGGGGAGGAGCTCCTGCAGCGGGAAGCTGGCCTGGGACCAGCTGCACACTGACCGGCTGAGGGGAGGGGCTCTGGTAGATGACCTGCGGATTGGGGGCTATCGTGTTGTTAGGAGGGGGGACCTGTGGGGCGGGCAGGATTAACTTCCCTCCTGGCGTCGAAGGCCCTCGCTTTGGAAGCAGTAGCTGTTTGATCAAGCTGGATTCAGTGGAGGTAGGCTGAGTGGGAGGAGTTTGGGAAATGATTTGAAGCGGCGGCGGCTGCTGCTGATGAGGCCGTTGGGGGGTCAGTGTGTGGACCTGGGCGTTTGATTGAGAGGCAGCAGGCGAGCAGGGGCTGGAAGCTGCTCCGGGCTGTCCTATCTGGACAGGCTGGGCTCCGGGAATGGTGGAGGGGTTGGTGAGAACGATCTGGTGGATGGCCGGGGTATAGGCTGCATTCTGCTGAGGGTTTGGGCCGACTATTACCACGCTCTGAGGCGGCTGCTGGTTGGGAGGAGCCGTCGTGGCCGTCGGCCCACCTGACTGGTTTGGTGCTGGTTTGGGAGCTATGTTCTGAAATGTTACACGAGAACCTTGGGAGCTGCCGACGCCCTGAGCCGGATTCCCTCCCGCCTGGGTGGAGGAGGGTACTGAAGCTGCAGCGGAACCCTGGGCGTCGACCTGGGGCACTCCAGAGACGGGGAAGGTTTGAGGCAGAGGTGGTTGCTGGGCGATTGGGGAGCACACACCTTGTACCCTGGCGGTGAGGATGTGGCTTGGTGGTACTGGCTGAAAGAGGGTAACAGGAGTCCCTGTGGGGAGCATGGGGGAGTGCTGCTGCGGAGGCACGGGAGGAGGCGTGGGGTTCTGCGGGCTGTGATTCTGGGCGGCTGCAGACATCTGCACTGGCGGAGCGGTCCGGACCTGAAGCTGCGGCGCCGCCAGAGGGTTTGGTGGTAGCTGGGGGGACGGCTGCCGCGGCACCGGATGATGGGGAACAGTTGGGGGGTTTACACGAGACGTTTCCTGGGCACCTGCCGCCAAAAGCGGAGAGCTCTTTGAGGCACCTGGGGGCCGAGCAAACTGTGGTCCAAGATTAGGATGTCCTGGCGGCAACCCTAGTAACACAACACAGAAACACTGTCAGTATTTCAACAAGTAAGAGGAAGGCATATCCAAGTGGAAAAGCAGCTCTACCTGGTTGGGGAGCTTGAGGGTCTCCAGGTGCTTCATGCCGCGCTGCTGGAGGTGGAGGCGCTGCGGTCGGGTTCTGGGGTTGCTGGTAGTACAGCTGGACAGGGAGAGGGATCGCTCGTCGCCTTATTCCTACCAGGAGGATCTGAAGCTGGTTGCTGGCTTTGGCCTCGTCCTGCCGCCTCATGGTGTGGTTGGGAAACACCGTCCTGTGAAGAGCAGTCGGCCATCATCAGAGAGAATCTCTACATTTGCTGATCTGCTTCTGTGGCTGCAAACTGCCTGGGATGCAGTTCGCTCTGTACCTACCGGAGGCATTTGAGGAAGCCGGTGGAGTTCAAGATGTTGCTTCTTCCCATTTTGCTGCAGGTGGCCAGGTACTCAGAGTACATTTCTGATCGGGAAATTGTTCCCTCAGGGCTCGTCTCAAAGTGTGCGTTTAGCCTGTTAGAAACAGGTTTTAATTGACCAGGAAAGAAACAGAAAGCGTTTTCCTTTCACATACAAAGAGATTTAGAGAAAACCCAAATCTTACCACTGTAGCGTAAACTTCTCCCCATCTAGTTCGACAATACCAGGTGGCGGCACATTGGGCTGAACCGGGGCCCTCGTTACTGAGGAGAGAAAAGGAAACAAACATAAGAGGAAAAAAAAAAACGACAATTCACAACAAAACATTTCCTTTATTCCTGTTTACTGCATAGCTGTAGTACTACTTAGAGCTCACAAGATGTCAGCAAACCAACAACCGTGAATAAGGAACCAATCAGCAGTCAGGAGTCTCTTTAGTTCACAGAAACTTTATCTAAATGAAGATGTCATGTTTGTTTGCTTTGGTTCAAGGCTGCCTGTTTTCAGCTGATCGGAAACTCTGATTTAAAAACAAGCAACCTTTTAACAAAAGCTCCAGTAAGGCGAAGAGTCTGGAAAAATTGTTGTTCGCTCAGAGCTTCTTCTAGTCAAACCTACCAACTTCACAGGATTCTTTGGAATGTTTTGCCACCAAGAACCTCAATACCCAAAAATCAGAAATCAGAACTCAATTATAATTTAGCTCTGGACTTTAACTAGGCCATTCTGACAGTCTTGTATTGTAGCTCTAATTTAATAGTATGGTTTTTTTGTCTGGTTGGCAGGACAGCACGAAGCCGGGGGTTAAGTAAATTCAATACTTCTAAGGGTTTCAAAGCATGAGAGGCATCTCCTAGAAACGTACCTGGTGCTGAAGCCGCCTGTACTGCCGCAGGTACCTGCTCCACCAACTGTGGTCGGACCTCGGCGGCCTGATCGGCGTTAGCTTGATGCTCGATCAACCGCACCGCTGTCAGGGCGTCCGGTCCGAACGTGTGCAGATCCACCGATACTAACCGCACCAACAAGTCTGAACAGGGAAGTGGAAGCAGAGTAGAGTCAGTGATGATAAAAGAATAAACTTCTTCAAACTTGTGTTTTAGATTACAGACATTTTTTAATCTAAGACAAACTTAAGCTTTTGAATACTTTGTTTATTAAAGGAGAACAGCCACTCTGTCACAATCTCACAGGGATTTCAGCCCAGACTTTGACTAGGCCAATCCAAAACCATCTTTCTCCATATCCAACCAGAGAAGTGCGGCAATTCTTATTTCTAGATTTTGTCAGCGTTAGGTGATGGCAGTAAATGGTTACCTATGCTGTGGTCCACCGAAGCGATCTTGCTGCAGGGAATCTCTCCCAGTTGGGCCAGCAGGTACAGCACCTCCAAGGAGGCCATGAGGAGCATGAGGTCCGGCAGAGTGAGGAGCATTATGACCTCCCTGTAGGACTCCTGGTCCACATACTCACAGATCAACACACCGTTATCATCCGCTTTGCTGAGATTCCCCAGGATCTCCATAGCTAAAACCCAAAGATTTGAAAGATTAAAATCAATATTTTCCAAGCAAACACAACTGAAGGGACTAAACTCACCTCTCATTTTGAGGAACCGGTCTCTGGACATCAAGCATTTGGTTATAGTGTGAAAGATCAGGTGCGTCGTCCGAAAATCAACAGGATCCAGCTGGAGCTACAAGAAGAAAAACACATTTTAGACACCTATCATGGGCGGAAATTTCAGACAGGCACAGAAAGGGACAGCAGTGTCTCACACGGAAATTTAACAGGCAATTTAATATCTAAACCGACCCCAGAGGAAGCAGACTGAAGCGGAAAAAGCATGAAGACAGCAGCTAAAAGCACAGATCAACACTTTCCTGAATTCAGAGGAGGATAAAAAGCTGGTTCATGTTCTGAGTCACAACATTCTCAGTAAGAGTTGAAAATTAACTATAATAAATTCACCCGAAATCGAAATTAAAGAAATATTTGCTAACAACAAAAGTCCCATTTCATGAACCGATTAACGCTAAAATACAAAAGTGACCGAATTCTCTTGGGCCCAACAGTGGGCTGATCCTCTAAGAAAACTGTCAAAGATACAGCAGAAGGCGCCATCTTTTGGTCATCGAGTCCTTAGAGCTACATGCTAACTGGCTGCCTGGGAAAGCGACTGGAAACAAAACAAAAAACCTCTTCTATCCCACAGTCATGATCATAAATGAACCCAGGCAAACTTTTCTGTAGACCTACCTCAGCGGCTACGTTGCCCAGAGTGTCGAGTCCGAGCTGTCTGAGTGAGATGAGGTTACAGTGGGCGCAGAGCAACAGGAAGCGCAGGCACGTTCGGTTGGCCGCCAGCAGCTTGACGTTGGCCTCCTCGAAGGAGAGATTTCGCAGGATGACGGCGATCTGCAGCACCCGCTGGGCCTCCATGTCACCGGTTCCTGGGTTCCGCGGCGGATGGAAGAGGCTCTGCCAGTGTTCCTCCCGGGACGTACCATCTGTGAAGCGGACGGGGGGGAGCATTCAGATAAGAACCAGAAATCTAGATCTATGATCTAGAAGTAACACTAAACCCAACTGAAATCCATTAATGAGTGGTTATCATACATTTCTGCTTAGTTTTTATGTTAAATAATCAATGTTATGATGCACGGCTGAGCATTTTATGCCTTCACACACCCTGATGTGATTTATTGATAGTGTGTCAGATATTTTAGTGCCAGAGGTTCAAATAAGCCACTTATTAAAGCAGCTGTTTTGAAATGGCATGGAGATTTTCCCTGCTGTTTTTCTCCTAGTTAAAAGTGTTGTTTTCTTGTAATTTTTAACAGCAGAAATCATATGCACCCTTATTTCCATCTACTCCTCTTTTAACATCAAAGTAAATACAATGTTAACTCCAAAATAGGCAACTCCTTTTCTTTTTAAACAGCAGGAGCTGGAGTTTAACTTAAATTTCTATAATAAATAAAGATCTGCTATAAATCGGCATGAGTTTGAGCTGGAGAGTGTGAAGTGGCGACAAGACTTTTGCTGCGGGCCGTTTACCTTTTGCTGAATTGCTCTTGTCCCAGATCAGCTCCCTGACCTCAGCGTCCTCCACCACCTCCTTCCAGAACTGTAGAGGAACAGATGCTGTAAATGTGGCTGTAAAAACACCAGCGTGACAAAATCTGCAGCGATCCTCGCTAACAGTCTGGTCCAGGTTGTGATCTGCTACCAAAGTGGGAGCTCAAACAAAAGGTTATAATTAGGCTAAACAGCAAAAGGAGTCAATATGACTCACTGTCAGACCAACAGAAATATGTGGACACAGTTCTCACTTTAAGCCCGTCAGTTCAAACATAATCAGGATCTTAGGCATCCTGATCAAAAAATACAAACATGGACGA
This sequence comes from Cyprinodon variegatus, assembly GCF_000732505.1. Taxonomy (NCBI): domain Eukaryota; kingdom Metazoa; phylum Chordata; class Actinopteri; order Cyprinodontiformes; family Cyprinodontidae; genus Cyprinodon; species Cyprinodon variegatus. Next base: position 745,074 of record NW_015150839.1, read on the forward strand.
GAGAAGCACACAGACACCACAGAAAGTCCAACTGTAAATATCCGTCATTCACTGCTGTTATCTTCCAGCCTGGCATAGCGATCAAGCAAATCAATCCAAGGAAAAACCAAAAACCATTGATGTTTAGATGGTAAACCTACTGCATTAGCAGCAATGTCAATGGAAAACAATATGCAATCTAGAAATTAAACTTTGAAAAACTTCATAGTGAAAAAGTTGTAAGAGTAATTTTTTTCTTCTTCATATTTTTCATATTTTCAGATTGAGTTTTATAGAGTTCAATTTTCTTAAATTACATGTTACAGATCTCATTCTCTTTATTCCTGGGGGCAGGCTTTCCTCTAAAGTGAGGAGTCAAGATGCGTTTCTATTTGCCTGCAGGACATTAGTGACAACATTTCATTGGTCAAGAGTAAGTGTTTGGATTAGGCTTAAAGTGAAGAGAATGTGTTCTGTACAAGAATTTGAAAAGAATGACATAATCTGAAAGCTCAATCTGAAAAAAAAATTATTTTTTTTTTACCATTTAAAAAAAAACACTGAGAAAAAAAGCTGTTGAGTTGATCTTAAAACCTTTTCTCGATTAAGACGTTTTCAAAGTTTCCTTTCTGGATTACATTTCTTTTTTTAATTTCCATTTACAAAATGTTTTCTTCAAACAATAATGGAACAAAATTTACTCCATAGAAGCTAAGTTTACTTTTGCAAAATGTTCCCGATCCAATCTAAACCCTGGTTGATCTGAAAAATCTCTGTTTGCATCGACACTATATAAAATGATCCGATCATGTGTTTACATGCACCAAGTGTTCTATCAGATCAAGTAATTTAAGTATGCGAGGAACAGTCTTATTTTCCCCCAAACAGTCAAACAGATGTTGCACACATGTGCAGTGGAGATTATTTTCCTCCAACGATCCGAATGGGTGTGTAATCGGAATGGTGACCATGGGCACCTCTCCTTTTCAAAATGCAATTTATTTCCAATCATTCCAATTTAGGGAGGAATCTTTAGTCTGACATGTTAACCTGAAACATTTTTGAGCTGATCGGGTCTTTAATCCCATCAGTTGTGTACATGCAAACGCAGCTAGTGAGGTATCTTAGTTTCAAGCTAATGAAATCCCAGTAATGTGGCGTTTTTTTAATCTAATGTTCCACTTTACAATTCAAAGGCCAACCAAAGATGAAAGGCAGATATACTTTACCCTGGCAAAGTCTCTTGAGGTTTTCTCCTTCCAGTCTGTCCCAAACACTCCGGAGAAGCTGGCCAGAGCTGCAATAGAACATGGGGTTAGTGGGGGCGGAGCTTAGCTCAGAGACAGAGAGGAGGTAAAAAAAAAGAAAAAAAAAAAAAGAGATGGACTTTGATGGAAAAACAAACAAAAAAAGGCAGCAGTAGGTGGCAAACTGTTGTAAAAGAGAGAGTTCTAAAGCAAAAACTATTTAAACTCCAAGTGAGTGGGCGGGGCTTACAGTCGTCGAAGACTCCAGCGTGAGCGAGCAGTAGCGTGACCAGTTTGGGGTCCTTGTCCAGCTGCATGGAGTGCTTGCTTTCGTTAGAGAGCAATGTGCAAACGTTAACAGCAAAGTCCACCTCGTTGGGTAAGCCGGAGAGGAGCGAGAGCACCAGTTTGTTGTAGTCGCACGGCTGAATGAAATCTGTAGCGAGTCCATAACTTTGGCGGAGATAGTCTGAAAGAGAAAGGAGGAGATGGATCAGGGAACATGGATCAGCAGTGGAGAGTGAGAGATAGAGCGGTGCAGATCAAATCCAAGCTTTTCTAAAGATGTTAAACCACAGCCAGCGCTCTGACTGCTAACAGGAATGTTAGCTGTGAGGAGAAACTGGCAACGCTTAGAATGGTGTCAACAAAGACCGAATGTTAAATAAGAACACAATCTGTAAGACAATTCCTAATCATGCTCAATTTTCCTATCCCCCGAATCATTTCTCCAGATAAATGCTCCTCTATTCTGGTGCAGGGTTTTCAGTGCTGCATTTCTATGCTTTTAAGAATCCTGCTAAAAAAAAATAAAAATATCACCAGTGATGCAACTTCAGCAGCAGATAAAAACTGGCCTGAGAGATACTGCTTTATTTCATCACTTCATGAGTCTCTTCCTGCTTTATCTGAAAACGGAACCTCCCCAGTGCAGTGCAACAGTCTTCATCAAGCCTTTCGCTTCATACCACTTAAAGGTTCTTTTCCTGAGCCTTTGTTTTTTTTTTTCAAGCACCAGTACTCCTGGCCCAAAGCCCATGCTTTGATAAACATAAAGAACTGGTTCCTAACTGGGCGAGTCATTCAAATACACACAGCATCACGGACAGTAGCTTAAATTAAGCATGACTGAGCCTGATAAATCCTACTATTAGCAATAATTCATTATGGTCATTTATCAAGATTATATTAAAAAAAAAAATTCAACTCATTCAACTAACTAACTGTACTTTATGGCTATCCATGCTTTTCTCAACTAACTCCTTGCTGGATGTTTCAATGAACGTTCATAAATAGAGCAAAGAAAAGCCAGAGGTAAGAATAATGCTGCTCAGATGGTCAGGAGTTACAGGTGAGCTTCTGATTTGATCATCAGAGTGAGGTATGGGGTGCATGAGCTATGATAGCTTTGAATATAGAATAATAAAAAGATTTAGAATTTAAAGAATTCAAAAACAAAAAAGTTGGAATTCACCATTTCTGCATAAACCGGTAAGTATTGATTAGTGAGAGAGATGTTCAGGACATCTTTATAGAGTGGGTATGGGAAGTATTTGGATCCCTTTAAAGTTTCCACTGTTTCATTGCAGCCATTTGCTAAAATCAAAAGAGACAATTTTATTTCTCATTAACGTACACTCAGCACCCCATCTTGACAGAAAAATGTACTAAAAAGAAAAACTGAAATATTAAATGGTTACAAGTTTTAAGACCCTTTGCTGTGACAGTCATATTTAACTCACATGCTGTCCATTTCTTCATCTCCTCCTTGAGACGGTTCTATTCCCTCATTGGAGTCCAGCTGTGTTTAATTAAACTGATTGGACTTGATTAGAAAAGACACACACCGGTCTATATAAGACCTTACAGCTCACAGTGCATGTCAGAGCAAACGAGAATCATGAGGTCGAGAACTGCTCAAGGAGATCTGGCCAAGGTTACAAAAGAATTTCTGCAGCACCCAAGGTTCCTAGGAGCACAGTGGCCTCCATAATCCTTAAATGGAAGACGTTTTTGGGACGATCAGAACTCTTCCTAGACCTGGCCGTCCAGCCAAACTGAGCAATTGTGGGAGAAGAGTCTTGGTGTGAGAGATAAAGTAGAACCCAAAGATCACTGTGACTGAGCTCCAGCAATAAGGAGATGGGAGAAAGTTCTACAAAGTCAACTATCACTTCAGCCTTCCACCAGTCGGGGCTTTATGGCAGAGTGGTTCAGCGGAAGCCTTTTCTCAGTGCAAGAAAGCATGCATAGAGTTTGCCAAAAAAAAAAAACACATGAAGGACTCCCAGACTGTGACAAAGAAGTTTCTTCTCTCATTGAACCTCATTGAACATGTTGACATTAATTCTAAGTGGTAAGTCTGGAGAAAACCAGGCACTGCTCATCACCTGCCCAATAGAATCCCATCAGAGAAACATGGTGGTGGCAGCATCATGCTATGAGGGAGTTTTTCAGCTGCAGGGACAGGATGAGTGGATGCAATTGAAGGAAAGGTGAATGCGGCCAAGTACAGAGATATCCTGGAAGAAAACCTCTTCCTGAGTGCTCAGGACCTCAGACTGGGATGAAGGTTCACCTTCTAACAAGACAATGACCCTAAGCACACAGGTAAAATAACAAAGGAATGGCTTGGGAACAACTCTGTGACCAATCTTGCTTGGCCCAGCCAGAGCCCTGACCTAAACACAATTGAGCATCTCTGGAGAAATGGATCTGCAAGGAAGAATGGCGGCTGTGAAAAACTGGTTTCATCATTCCCAAGAAGACTCATGGCTGTAATGGCTCAAAAGGGAGCTTCTAATAAAAAGAAAAAACAAAGCTGTGCTTCTACTCAATACTGAGCAAAGAGTGTGAACACTTATGACGATGTGATATTTCAGTTTTTCTTTTTTAATAAATTTGCAAACATTTCTACATTTTTGTTTTTTCTTTTAAGATGGGGTACTGAGTGTACATTAATGAGAAATAAAATTAACTTTATTGATTTTAGCAAATGGCTGCAATAAAACAGAGTTAAATGTAAAAGGGTCCTATTTTTTCTGTCCTGTTCGTTAAACTAGTCTTTTATTAGGCCGTTATCTTGCTTACTAACCTACATTCACACAGCAGGCAAATGCAACACAAATATTTCTTTGTCTCTGTAACTCGAATCAACTTTAAGCAGTTAGTTTTTAGATATTTTCATCTCTAAAAATCTTAAAACGGGCTATTTCTGTATTTGGTTCTAAATCCAATTGTTTCAAACAATACTGACACTGAAGTTTTAAGCATTGGTCGATAACAATGCAACTACTTCTATTACCAATTGTATAGTAGAAAAAGTTTCATGAGGTCACATTATTTAGAGAACATTAGCATAAGAACAACTGACCCATTTATTATCTACAGCTCATCCATGAGAAGCAAAATACCAAAATACATAAATGATCAATATCCTCTGATGAACATATACAGCACTTGATGTTTTATCTAACGCATAAGGAAAACCAGTTGATTCCATCCAGTTACTGACTTTGCAGGATTTGCTCCTTCAGGATGTGGAGACGATAAGACATTTGCTGCCATTTCAGGTAGAAAACTTTTCACCAATCTGACTGTGTGACTATCGAGTCGACTCTAAAGTATCCTAAGGTGACATGTACATATAAACTGCATTATTAACCCATGTGTACCATCAATTTTAGGGATAGGTGGAGTATTTTCATCAGCGTGCCAATAATCTGCTCCTTGAAGACACATTGTAAATCATTCTGCTCACTTTTTTAGACCCTTCTTCTTCTTGTTATAAAGTGAGTATAATATTACCAGTTCCTATTGTTCAAGAACACCATTCAAAGCAATTTCGATCAGTTTATCTATAAAGTAAATTCACAACACACGTCAGTTTGGAGAACTTTACAGAGACGATTCAATCACGTCTTTCAGTCAGATTGGTTCAGTCTTCCATCTAAGAAAAAACAGCTAATTGCATCCAGTCACTGACTCAACAGCAATCCCTCTCAACAATCGCCTGCATCTGCTATGAACTCCATTAACAGTGTGCTGCTGTGTGATGTCTAAAGAGTTGAGTTGAGGTCATCAGACTGGGGTCTCGTGGCGGCCGAATCCAAGTAGCAGTCTAGATGAGCCTTTAGCAGCTCATCAGCTGCAGGTTAAAAATGGTACAAACCCAATAGGAATTACATGCAATGTTCCTTTAAACTAAACACCAAACTGTCCCCGTTTTATAAAATCTGAAATACATTAAATTTGTCCTCAACAAAAAGAAATATGTGATGAACTTTCAACTAGCTGGCAGGCAGTGATGTAATAATCTAAAGGTCTGTATAGGCAGATACAGTTCTGGTTATTCTGGTCATTTCTTTGACTTAACTTAAAAGCCCTTGAAATCCACATCACCTTGGCTAAAAAAGGCAAAGCCGTACACAAACATTAAATACAGTCTATGCACCTTCTAGTTCCTTATTTAATAAGTTAATTATTCATTCTGTGTGCCTAGTTGACAGATTTAATGCAGAAAATAAAACTAGATGCAGTGAAAAAAGAAATTAAGACTAAAGCTGTTGGACAAATCAGTAAAACTACGCCATCTGTTAATCCATCAGTCTATTCCCCTATTGGCAACCCCATCGTGTTTTTTAAATGCAAAATGCTTTGTTGAAGCCAAGATAACCATCACCATTAGGTACAGTAAAACTATAACAGGTTTGTGATTCAGGCTTGCTCATTAAAATCCAACTTTTGAGAGTGGCGAGGGAGAAAAGGCCACCAAACTGCATTTTCCCACAGTGATCATGTTTTGGAGTCAATTAGCTTAGCAGACAGAAGGCTGTCTGCTCCAGAGAGAGATTCTGAGACTAAAAGGCTGGAGACTAATCTAAACTGAGGTGAAAGGAAAACCAACAAGTGCGTCCTTCTTCCCTTCATCAATAACCGCTGTCAGGAAAGTCAATTATCTGAGAGAGCAGGGCCCGCCGGTCCACACTACAACTGTGTGTGGCAAAGGGACATGCACAGATAAGGCAGAGAGACCCGTCTAGTCGACAAAAACATTCAGCTTAAAACGGGACTTTACTCAGAGCGTTTTTTCTTCTCACACTCCTGCTGCAGAAAAGGCTGGACTGATGCATTCATGTGGCGAGGGGAAAATAAAGAGGGAAAGTATCCTGATAACCTTGGTGAAAACACAGCAGTGCGGACTGAAAAGACTCAAAGCTCCGGACCCATTAGTTAGCATTAGGGCCCGACAGTCTGTAGTCCCACCAATAACTAGTGGCTTTGGTCTCAGGACACGATTTGAGAAAACTCCGGATTCAACCCAGAATATTCTGTGTCTAAGTTTAAACTAGCAGAAACCAGGAGAGAAAAACGAAGGGCAGAGTCACAACTGCACCGCTGGACAAAAACATAGAAAACAAGTGTATTTAATTTAGAACATTTTCTCAAACTACATTGGCATTATAAAATCCAATTTACCAAGAGTTTGTTCTTCATTCCCTGTATTTAGATGCATAGAGAAAAATAACACTGCTTTTCATGTTTAACTATCTAACTTCCAGCTAACAGATGCAGCGTTTATGACAGATTTCCTAGATCATGTCTGACTAAACCAACAAGATCTAAGCTTTTCTCTGGATTTGGTGACATATTCAGGCTTTCTGAGAGCAACAGTTTATAGCCAAACCAGGTCAATTTAGCCATGCTAAATATCTTCAATGCCAAAAGTGAAAAATTATCAGCCAAAAAATATTTTAAGCTTTTTAAAGGTGAAAATATAAAATCTTTCCAGCCAGACGGTGGCGCACTCGTGTTCACCAGTTCTCATTCTGGACAGTTTGCCAGTTTAACCTTTTGTTAGCATCAGCAAACATTTAACTTACCTGTTCAGAGGAAAATTAGCCATCAGAACCCATTTACTGTTTTTGTCTTCTTTGTTTTGTTTTTTATTTTGCTTCGGTCAAAAACAAGCAACGCTGAGTAGAAGTCATTCCTCAGCTCTACTACAAAGGTACTAGGGTCTGTTTCAAATGACTTCAACCTATTATTTTAATCAGTAGCGAATCCTTTCAGGCCCACATCACTGTTGTATCCAAAAGTACATATTCATATACCTTTGACCAGGCTTTTAGCTAGCATTGCATACGGCTATACATTGTACGCCTGTTTTTCCCCCTGGAAACTTTGCCCAAATGTTAAAAATTCCACAAGCAGCAGATGCTGGAGTTGAAAAATTTTCCTTTTTTTGCTGCTTGATGTGCCACATCAACCGATCAGAGAAGCTAATCTGTGACCTGGCAGGAAGACAGACAACGCTGCTGATGCAGATCGCTATTATCAATCCTCTGAAACAGGTTATTAACGCCTAAATTAACTTAAATCTCGAAACTGTCGGCATATATGCTCGCTTTTATCATTCTTGTGCTTGCAGTTGGAGCCACGTACATGAAAACATTAACATCTGCTTCTAACCGCCACAAACAGCAGGGAAAAAACAAGCCTAAGGCAGCTGCTGCTGGGGATTCCCAGTGACAACCCACTGTCCCTTTGTGGGGGTCTGGGCAGCTTCAAAATAATATTTTAAGACAGGATCGTTCATGAACTGACTGCCCAGATGATGTTTTCAAGTGTACTTTCTTGCAAAAAAAAAAAAACATGTTAAAACTACTTTTTACTCACTTTTAACAGCAAATATAGCAAAGCCACTCACTGCCATTGAACACAGTAGCAGCACAAGCATCAGATGCATCTGTACACATCTGACCTTAATGTGAACAAGCATCAAAAATTAAGCAGCAGATGCAATTTTGCTGCTCAAATGGCGTGTGTAGCATTACACTTTCTGATTTTTTTTAATTAACCTGTGAAACATAGGTACCTAAAAATGAAATTTCCACCTCTAGTCAAGCACACCTACTTCCCATAATCAGGAGAAAAGTAGTGTTGTAATAAAGACAAAAATGTAGCTGCATTCCACCTCAGAATCCTTAGAGTCTAAATTTCAAGATTTTCTAGGGGAGGATACCTCCTTACCCCCTACACCACGCAAAGCCTAAAGATGTGATACACCAACGTGTACACCATAGGAAGTATCCCTAGATAAAAGCCTGTCTTTGATCCATCAGATTTTAAAAAACAATTATTTAAATATACTGGTGAAGATTCCCAGTCATCCAGGTCATAGTCATTCCAACAAAGTTAAAAAACAAACCACTGGACTGAAACTTTATGTTGGAGAAACCAAACAACCTCTCCACAGACACATGGCTCAACACAGACTAGCTACCTCCTCGGGACAAGATTCTGCTGTCAAGCTACACCTTAAGGACAAAGGACAGTCGTTTGAGGACCAGAATGTTCACATTTTGGACAAAGAAGACAGATGGTTTAAAAGGGGTGTGAATTATTTTAAGAGAGATAAAGCGACCTTAAACAGAGTGGGTGGTTTCAAGTTCCAAATCTTAAAAACCTGCAATGCAGCAATAGAGTCTATTCCTTCACGCTATCATCTCAAACCTCATCGCCATGCATGGACCAAAACATGTCACCCATTAAGCGAGGCATGCCAATGACCCTATGACTCCCTTTTCAGAGGCAAAGGCCAGTATCAGGTTTTTCAGTCCAACAAAGACCTCAACGACTCCCCGTTACTAAAGGGAGGACCTGTTTTCTAGGTTCAATTTGCATGTTTTCTAAGCCATAATAAGGCTTTGGTGTGTACTCCTCTATAAACCTGAAACTCAGCGCTACTCCAGACATTTGAATTGAGAAAGCTTCCTGGACTGGAAGCAAAAAGTCTTCAGACTTGGAAAACAAAGTCCAGTGGTTTGTTTTAACTTTTTAAAATTTGTTGGAATTAGTTAAATACTCCATTTGTTTTAGTAATATCTTTATTCTGCACCAATGTAGATGTTTTATGGATGTATTTTGAAAAAAAAAATATTTGTTTATTACCTTTAAATACATGAAACCATTTCTTTCATCTTAATTCACTGTGACAGTTTGGAGACTTTGGACTCTGTCGTCTAACACAAAAACGTAATTATGAGGTTACTTTTTTAGCTCTTAAGAATTTTGTCTCAAATAGTTTTTTTTTTGGTCACGTAAACCGTACCGATTAAATATTAAAATCAAATTCTGCGTTGCTGTCCGTTTTTCCATTTCGTATTCTTGATCGGAGCTTAGAATTGATATATGAAAAACCCAATCCTTTTTTCGTTTTTGGTTTAACGATAGAAAACAAAAAACAAAATAACCAGTAATTTTTTTTTTTTTTTTGATTGGCAATTGAAAATAGAAAGAACGAATGATACACGGATTTTACAGGTACATTTGTTTTGTTTGCTCTATTGAGTAATATGCACATCCATTTGTTCCAGAGCGCTAAGAGGAAAGACTGATTTTTAAAATACAGCAGTATTTCACTAGTGAAAAGGAATTATTTTCTTTTAAAAAAAAATGAGTTGAGTGCAGATTTGAAAGTGCAGAAAATTTATTTGAAGGCAAATTATCTGGAAATTAAAAATGCTGAGGCTTAAAGAGACATTATGCTCAGGGGAACTGATTTAAAACACATCTGATCAAAGGAACCATCAGAACTCAGCTTTGAGGGTTTGTATGTGAAATGAATGAAAAAAAAAAAAGTATGATATAAATAGAGAAAGTTGGATCCCTGGTTGTAGTTGAAGATACAGAAACAGAACTCATCTTCTATACAGAGAGGCAATCACAACAGGAAGCTGCATCCTCGTTGCTGAATGATGTGAATTTTCAGGAGGACAGTGAGGAGCTCCTCGGACAATTAGTGTAAAAACAGCAAAACCAGACAGGATGAAGCGAACAGTGACACTCTGCATACCTGATACAACATGTTGCTGGTAGTTGTAGGAACTGGGGATTGCACCAACAGGAAGGGAGGCTTTGGGGTTCCCCGGCTGCGCTTCTTCATCGTCCTCGCCAAAGTGGTGGACTTTCTCATACTTCTCCAAGTATCTGTGTCAGAGGAAGGAAAAAAAAAACGTCTTCATTCTGATGTTTTTCCTTAATTTCCTGTTTGGTCTTATAGCAGCAGGTAGGGAATTAAAATTCTGAACAAAGTCAACCTGTCTGTGAGTTCTGGGGTAAAGGAAACAGATCTTATAAAAGTTAATTTGTTAAAGATACCACAACAACCATCACCAAACCATTGATACAATCTACTTCTGCTGGTACCTAAAGAGCAAAGACTTGTGATAAAAATCTAAACATTTTACGTGAATCCTAAACAATTTAAAGCATAAAAAAGAGGATTTCTTCAAGGAATGAGGACGACATTAAAGGCAGACAGAATCGCAATAAAGGTGAATACTGCTGCTAACATTTTTAATAAAATCAGGCTTCAAGTGACTTCAAAGTAACAATTATATGTACTAATGTGACTCATAAGGGAGATGTTTTTGGGCCTGAAGACTCTGCAGAATGATCTGTAGCGTTAAAGAATATCTGCCAACAGTTAGGTTTCCTTGCCCTGCAGCGCAGCAAAGAGAAACATACGGTATGTGAGAACGACGTCCAACTCCACAGATCAACAAACAGTTGTGCAGCCGACTGGATAAGAGGAGAAGGCAGGAAGGGTTCACAACATTCATTCCACAAGTCAAAACCTCTTCATTAATCTGGCTGATACTTTAGGCCGAAAATACAATGAAAAGTTTCTGAACTTAAGGACGAACATAATGAGCTTCTGCTGCTGCTGTGAGTCCTGGCTGTACTCATGAACCCATCTAACAACCCGCTTTTCAGTAATTCTAGCTTCTGACCCCAGAGCAGTTCCTCTTTTACTTTTATGAGCAGCTAAAAGTAAACAAAAACAAGCCGAGGTGTCCTCAGACTAACCCTGTTTAAACTCCTACATGATTCACCAACTGCAAATGATTCACCAGCTGCAAATGAGGTCTGATCAGAAAATTAAAGCAGCAGATGTTTTTTCTTCAATAAATAAGAAGAAAAAATGTCATTTTAGATTCAAAGAAAGAAAAATATCAGCTCCTCTGGCCTCTATTGAGGGGACGAGGAACCCCTCAACAGAAATCATCTTTAAAATTCAGCATTGCAGGCTGTTGTTATTATGACCTGATGGAAAGACTTTATATCTCCTGGCAGTGCTCTCCAGGAATCTGAGCCCAAACGTCTCCAGCTGATTAATATTCATGGCTATGTGTTGTCACAGCTGCCTTTTCAAAGCCCTGCCACAGGTTTTCAACACACTTCATGTCAAATGAACTTTTTAAACCCTAATATATCTTATTTCATTGGAAAATTGTCTCCTTACTGACTCAAATCTAGATAGAATAGAACCTTTCAATTCAATAAAATCCATTAACCAATTTTTTTCAGCTCACCTCTTTTCTCTCAGATGTGCATTTCTAACTGATAAACTAGTTTTCATTGTTTATTGTGTAACATGATGATTTTACAACCGTGTTTCTTGAATTCTGTTGCCCTTTAAATTAAGGTCACGTCCCAGAGGGGATGATTGAAATCAAATCTAGTTTTTGAAAGCAATATATGTCATTAATTTTATTATTAAACTTAAGTCAGGGTAAAACAAAAAGCAATTAATTGGATTTGGTAGGGAAAACATAAAATAATCAGAGATCAGATTTTTCCAGCCATATCCTCAAGAGCTAAATTTCCTCATATTTTAATGTTTGCAGTGCACCAGCTTTATTCACCATAGCTGATCAATACGCAAAATTGTTCTGAAATGATGCCAAAAATGTTATTTTTACACATATATATATATGAGAAACCAGACCATCCACCTACTGCATGCCTTATAGATTCATCCACTGAGTTTCACCTTGATTGGATTACAGGCAGGTGAACACATGCTGTCCTGCCCTGCCAGCAGACACAGAGAGCTACCTCAGATGGCAGCTCCTTCATCTCTAGACTAGATTCAAAGTTCATCTCTAAGAAGTAGCTACATTTGGGTAAAACATCATATTAGCTTAGTTTAACCACTTCAACTTTTGGCTTAGTTATCCATTTCCTGCAAATATCTGAAGAGTTTTCAGTTTAGCCAATAAAGCTTGTTTTGTAAACATTGAATCTCTGATCCACACATCCTGTGTGCCAAGAGGCAGAAGCTGGAAACGCTGAGCCTACACCAAACATCCAGGCCACATGTGTTGGCGACTCGCTGGTAGCAGCAGAAGCTCTAAGCAGGTTGCAGAAGAAAGCAGACGATCTTTGAGCGCACTCTGCAGTAATGACTGCAGACTAAAGCCATATGCTCTGATTTTATTTGTACTATAATCTGCTGCCTGGTAATGGGATGTTTTTTTTTTATTATTTAAAGTTCAGATTTGATCGAGTGAGAAGAAATGCCAGAACCAACCACTGATTCAATAAGACATCACATATTTTTTATTCTAAGAAATGTTATGAAGATGAATTGCCATTTTAGTTTCCAGTCATGAATAGAAGTTCTCAAACCAGGTTAATAAAACCGTGAAATACCTCAATGTCCACTCCAGTAACTAAGATTACAATAAATATAAAACTAAGTTTTGAATGAACAGCAGGATACCATCATCAATAGAGACAGGCTGAGACATCAAGTGACAAACCCAGGGACTTTTAGTCTTCTAAACCACCAAGCAAAGCAGAGATTAGCCTGCAGATCACTCAAACAAGCAAACTAAGCAAAGAGTTTTCTCCTTTTCTTTCTCCCAGGAGTTATGAAGCTCCATCTGCTCCCATAACTGCATTCCTGCTCACAGATAAACTGTGATCACATTCCTCTGCTTTTAATTCACAGTCTTGTCTCACCCTGATGGGTTAACAGGTGGCTAACGACAGCTGCTTTTAAGAAAAAGTTGTGAAGAAATAAAGTTAAGTTTTCTTAGATCACAAAGCGGTAAAGACAAATCTTTGCAATATTCCAACAGGACTTTGTAAATAAAAGGATATTTCTCCAAGCCTTGGCATGCGCTTTTGCAATGGTTTGATAAATACCTTATAGTAATGTGATGAAATCTGACAAACAAACAGGGAAAATAGCTCAGCAGCAGCCGCCGTATTTGTGCTGAATCCAGTGTGTGTGGCCGTGAGTCACCAAGCGGGTGCCTGCCTCTGAATTAGGCCCCCGCTTGTTCATCGTGGCAGAGGTAATCCCCGGCTCTCTGGCTGCTGCCGCTCGGCACGCTGGACTATAAATACACTCTGCCATCATTTGTAGAGAGCGAGGGAGCCTGAGGAGGGAGGGAGAGGGGGCCAGGCCTAACTGCAGCGTCATCAACTGCTGTCTGAGCAGAGGCAAGATAAAAAAAAAAAATAAAAAATGGGGGGTTAGTGAGACGGGTGGAGGCACGAGTGCAGCTGCATGTGACGGCACTTCCCCTAACCCCCCCCTCCTCAAAAACCATGCATGAATAGAGAAACAACTGCCTCCTGAAGGACTGACATCTACCAACCGACAGAGAGCACAAACCGCCAGCGTTTGCATGAATTTAACTACAACCGTTTGGGAGAGAGCGCGTCTTTTATCCATGCAGGTACTGGGCTATTTTCCAGCAGAATAATACACCCAATGCAAAGCATGATCAACCCCCCCGCCTCCTCCTCTCCATCAGTGCCATTTTATTTTTAGACATCTGGATCGCAGAGGAGAAACCCCTGGCTTTGACTCCAGGATGCCAGCTGCCCAGATGCCCTCAGAATGCGCCCCCTGCTGGACATGAATACAGCCCATTTCTACACAGCTGTTTTGGCAGGAATTTAACCGTCACCTCCCGTAAGAGAAGCACCCAGGGCTGTTCCATATGGCTAAAAAAATAAAATCTCGATTTTTTTGGTCATCTTGGACGATTACGATTTTAATCTGTTTAGAAGTATTAAAATCTACATGCATGTATTTTAAAATATTTTTACTTTATTCAAAATATTTTGTGCAAAGTAACAAATCTTTAGCCAACAATAAATGTATTGTAAACTTAAATATTAACATAAATCTTGTGCAGGTAACAAATGTTCAGCCAACGATAATTATACCGATTTTTCATTCAATAAAATATGTACATTTACACTGGAAAATGATCTAGAAATAAGTAAAAATTAAAATGTTTACCCTTAAATTGAGCGGGTAAATGAGATGGTTTGCCAATGGAATGAGTATTTTTACTCTTAAAATAAGATAATTAGATAATATGCACTTGATATAGGACAATGCAATTGTGTTTTGTTATTTTAAGTGTACATTTTCTTGCTCCATTGGCAAAGTTTCTTACTAACCTCCTCAATTCAAGAACAAATGCACTTATTTTAAGAAAAAATGACTTATCTAGATTTCGATTTTTTTTTCCAGTGCATATATTCAGTACAAGAAAAAGGAGCTTCATTTGCTGAAATATGTGATTAATCGAACAGTTAATAACTTTTATTGCATTATAGTCTGTACCCAAAGCAGTTGAGGTGGGTCCACTGGTTTAGGTTCAGGACCTTTATCATATTTGTTCCACTATCTGTCATCATGCACGCCATTTTCTTCTCATCGAACTTCCACCGTGCCAATGAGCCTTTGAACCCCTGTGCAATGATCTCCACCGTTTGATTTTCTGGGAAGTAGGTGGTTTGTAAACAGCAGCTGGAACAAAGTTATGTAGTAGTTGCTTAAAACAAAATAGTCTAACTTGTAGTGTTTCGTTCTACAGTTTTGGTAGCACAACTTCAGCAAAGGATTTGCGACCTGGTGGGTCATATTTTGGAACACACATTTTTATCATGTGAAGGAAGCCAGGTGTAAATGGGCACCATGTCCTTCTCTATATGAACAGCTACAGCGTCGGTTATCTGTCGCACACTACACTCGTCGGTCGGCACCGCTTTAATAAATGAGGCAGCCAGGGTTACCCACACTGCACTCCCGAAGCTCCGAGCACTGTTGTGCTGCTAGTCTTGGTTTTGATAGCATTTCAACAAACCTTGCACACATCTGTAATCTGCTCCACATCGGCACATCGAACCAATTCCTATAATCGACGAAACACAAATAAATTTTCTCGGTACCAACTCTTCAGATTGAGCAGCGGCCATGGCGTGAGTAAACAGTGCTGCATGCAATCAGGCGGAAGGAAGCGGAAGCAAAGACGCAAGTAAATGCAGAAGAGACTTCCTCCATTTAGCAAAATTTCAAATCGTGGACTTTTGTTCCTTAGTCCCCATTGTGCCGTTTGTCCGCCAATTCTCTCCACAGAAGTCTGGAAGATTGACAAAGCAGCCATTTAGATTTTTTTAAATACAAGTGGACTCCATAATTAGGTGAAGACAAAAGGTAAGTTATAAACTGGAGTTAAGAAGCATTACATTAAAAAGGGTCAAGGTTTACAAGTCTGCTACACTATTTTGATATCTAGGAATTTAAAAAATAAAGTAAAGAGGGAATATAAAATGTTCTCTCTCTCTCCAGGCTAACACCAAAGGCTAAAGGCAAATAATGGCGGACCTGTCAACCAACCACACTTTTGGACTGTGGGAAGTATAAAAAAAACAATTACTTTAAATGATCCCAGATACTCAGTTTCAAGAAAGATGTCACAGTTTGTTATAGCAGTCCAAAGCACATAAGAACGGTCTTATCATGTGTGCCGCTGCTACTGCTTTCAGTCCAATCTGACATTTATTCTGATTACCATTGCCCATATAAATGTGGCTAAATAGAAGATGTGTACATTCGCAGTAGAATTAAGAAAACTGGGGAAACTGATTCCTATGAGAAAGAAGAGCTTCTAAACAAAGACTAAACCATGAGGCAGCTCTTTCCAGAAGAACCGTTCGCTATCTAAAACCACCTAGATCCCCCAGAATATTTAGGCAACGCTTTCCCACTTAGCGAGCAAATATGATATAAGACGACGGTAAATACTGCTACTCTTTCAGCTCCTCATTGGCTAATGGCTTCTTTCCCTCTATTCAACAGCCAAATAAATAAGACTGCCGTTAACATACACATGGTGTGGTTGTACTTGTCCAGGAATTTGCTCTCTAGCCATGCTGATTGTTTTGCTTTGTAAAGTTCTTGGTGATAAGAGACTAAACTGGCATTTTCTTCAACCAAGGCTGCCAAATAATAATAGTTCTTCATTTTATCAGAGCTAAAATGACAAACAGACCAGACAGCAGTCCCCAAGACAACTGATGTAACTATATACAGAAAAACTGAAGGGCTTTTAGCAAAACTGTAAAGCTTACAGCAAAGCAGAGGGTTTTTTTTTGGTGGGGAAATTGTATGTGAAAAATCATGTACATATAAGTAAGAGTTTTTGTAAAACGGTTTACAACAAAACAGCATTTCTTCTTTCTTATATAGATCAATGCTCTACATTTGGATCAAGTGGATGTGTTCCCACAATAAATCAAGTGCAACATGCAGGAAAAGTCCTCAAAAAAGAAAGAAAAGAAAAACACCCCCATTCTCATTCAGACCGAACAACTTTCCGCATCCAGTATGAACTAAAAGCAAAGAATCCAAACTCAAAGTCTGCTGTACTGTCGACTGTAACAATGCTGTTCATCGACTACGGACTGGATCTTTGTTACCATCGAGGAACGCTTTCCAGAGCAAACCCAGATCACATCAGAGCAGAAATCAATGAAATACAATACTGGATTTTCCTTTTTTGACCATACGAATCCAGGTATATATGGGATGGATAGCAGATAAGAGCAGTAAAAAGAAGCAAACTGCTACATATGACCCATTTACACTACCCCTCTGAAACCCATGTGTGCCGAGTTCTGACCCAGCTTGGATCAGTTAACCGTGCCGAGCTTGGTACCTTACAACCATTTACACATCACGCTAGCACGGTTCCTCACCTCCTATATGTGGTCCATGATACTACAGCTCTCAAGGTGGGAATCGCGCAAACAAAAGGGGCACCACCAATAACATTCAGGTACTTTGGCTGGATAGCATCCTTTCAACCAGAGCCTCAGTCTTTGCATCATCCCAGGTCGCACCACACTTTTTTTATGCCATTTATTGTTAATAGGTTGAGAAGAAGTTCGTGTTGTGAACAGGTGAAGAGATCTGTGAATTACCAAGCTGGAAAACCAGTGAGTCAACTGACTGTAAATAGTAGCTGAAGCGGCCTGCTCCTGCACTCTTTGTCATCAGAGAACCGAGCCCCAGATTAACCGTCTCGAGCCCTACTGTTGAACTAGTACTAGATGTAGTGCGGTTTGGTTGTGTCTGGCACGGTCCAGTTCAGTTGCGTTCCATTTACACTCAACAGTTGTCTGTTACCGACCTCGGACTGTTCCCAACATGGTTTCAAAGCGGTAGTGTAAATGGGGCTATAGTCTTGTTAGTTGGGAGTAGCCTCTGATAAACAAAGTGCTAAAACTGTTCATAGAAAGGCACAGCGACTAAAAATGGACTCTTCAGGGAGCCAGTGATGAAATGTGACCAACTCTGACCAGTGATCAACATGTACCTTACCTACATTTTATCTTATTTATCAAAAGACATCTTGGCTAAAAACTTAAGCTTTTCTCTCCATGTCTTAACATCAAAAAGTGAGCAGAGATAAACTGAGATCAAGCTTTATTATATTCATATATAAATATTCAGTTTGTTGATGCCTTAAAACTGAGAGTTTTAAGTATTGATTTGCAGAATGAACAAGGAGCAAGAGTAGATTACCCTGGAAGTACTGAATAGTTTTCCAGCCTGTCATTGAGGATGAAGGTTTACAGCTTATAACCTTGATTAATTCCTACTAGACAGAGAAGAAACACAACCATAAGGGCTGTAACAGACATGGGACGTATCCTAAATATCATGAAGTGTTGAAGCCAGATTGTAGCTGCACTGCCAGGCATTAGGCAGATCTGCCCATCTGCTTGTTAGCGAGGAAGCTGAGAGAAGAAGATTAGGCTATCAGTGGTGGCCCACAGTGCTAGGGGGCAGGTCGAATTACAGACAGACCAAAAAACCCAAAGTCTCCAGAGACTTCAGATGTTATCAGCGATAACAGTTTGCTTCACTCTGTTTCAGAAGGAAGGAACTAGCACCAAGATGTCCATCTTTGTCAAAAACATGGTCAGGGTGGAATAAAGTGCAGCTAATGTGAATGAGATCAACAGGCTGCTTGTTTCAGATGAGCAGTGGGGGAATCCACTGTCAGACACAAGAGTCGGGGCAGAAACTGCAGCACGCGGTGTGAAAACTCACACCCACCGAACACATACAACAGTTTCTGATGGGGTAAAGTTCAGACCTGGTTTCTTTTTCCTTCTAGCAGCAATGAAACAACATCTGAATCCTGACTGCATATGACATTCATCCACGTTTCCGTTGCCAGTTAAAAAGACTTCATTACTGAGCACACGGATGGACTGATAATCTAGCATTTTAAATCCTGTCTGGTACTGAGGGCAGCGGTACGCCTGCCAACAAATTCAACTCAAACATTCACCAATACACTGAATATCTTAGTATCATCTAAATGAAAGCAGGGACTTTTACCCCAACAGACCAAATTACAACAAAACTAGATGAAGAATACGTAATAAAGGAGCTAGAGACAAATACCTGAATACAACATGACCCTATTTAAAGACATGACCTTTCAAATTAAAGCCAAAAATTCAGCGTTTTTCCAACAGTTCTATTAAGATTTTGAGAATTTTTCCGATTCAGATCATTTAGAATCAATTCTTTTCCATCTCAAACTGGATGACATTTCTTTTAGCTGTTATGTGAATTAATGACCGAAGTCACGCAACGTATCGATACTAGCATTATATTAACATTCATCGATGAATCCATTCGCCCATATTGGGAGATGATGTTCATACATCTCCTTTATGTGAAAACTATCAGACTGACCCAGTGAGACGCTGCAGTGATCCACCTGCCAGCTGGGAAAGGTCGTCTGTTGGATGACAGGGCATTAGTGCATGTGTTCGCCTGCCTGCCTGCCAGCAAATCAGGATAAGAGCGAAAGAGTCTATATTGGTTCACGTTTTCATAGCGCTTTTCTCACATGAGAATCGATCCAGAATTGGAATATTGATTTCTTTTTTTTTTCTTTTTTTTTTAACACAAACCTAGAAAGTTTTACATCCAAAACTCACTACAACAGCAGCCGAAGAAAAAGGAAAAACATGACTTATTTCACAAACCGAAAAGAATTAGCTTTACTGTTTTATGGCCACAATCTATGTAAAAGTGTTTATTACTACTGGAGTAGAGGTGATTCCATAGGTTTTCTTTTTTCCTTGGATTGCGGCGTATTTAGCTCCCTGCTGCCGCTCACCAAGTGGCGATCACTACCAGAGTTCTAGGTTTCCAAGAACACAACTTTTGATCCAATCATGCTGCCTGTTTCCCCTGCTGATATTAGTAAAAATTATTTGAATGCATATTTATATATATATATTTTTTTTTTACAGTTTATATATACTATTTCATGTTTAATAGTTGCAGATTTATTTATATTCACCCAGTTATCCAAGTAGAGCTCTCAGAAATAATGCCTCGGGTTAGCCTTTCTGTGACACCAGAACCATTTAAATGAACCCAGAACATTTATTTTGTGCTTTTAGAGCAGAACTCTAAAGAGGCCTAAAGTTTAACCGGTGGAATTTAAGGAAAAAAGAAAGAATAACTCAAATGACTGCAGCGCATGGAAGCAAGTGGGTCGATGTTTACTGGTCCCACCATGTTGCTGTTTGTATTTCTAGAGGAGAAGGTATCAGTTTGGGAGATTAACAGGGAAGGTGCTGCAGTTTAAGACTGAGGGATGTTTTGGGATTATTTTAAACTCAACAGAAAACAGCATGGTTCCTTTATCGCAAAACTAAATCAGCGTTCTATAATAAAACGTCCTTGATGCTCAAATACATTTTAGAATCACTTATGGGGACCTTCTGTGATTTTTATTTTATTAACCATCAACCAGGAATGCCTACCAACTCCAAAACGTTAGATGTCCTTTTACACATAAATGAGGATAATATTTAATTTTCTGTTGGAGACACAGCTACTACGTTTGGGCATGCATTTCTTCTTTTGGGTAGCTTTTATCTATGTGGTGACAGAAACTGAACCGGAGTCCAGTTTTGAGGACGAATGAGACCGAATGTGAACCCACACCAGGACTCTTAAACAGGTCAAGGACCAATTTGTCTGCTTTGTCAATGCTCGCCTGTCCCGATTACAGAAATCCAAAGGAGAGGACGTGACACATTGGAGTAGAAGAAGAAAACAACATTAAAAGTTCAAAGGAATGAGGAGGAGCAGGGGCACAGCTATGTTTGAATGCCACGGCAGAAACAGAAACGCCAACCGACAGACTTTGTTGACCTGACTAATAGTGTGAAGCAGCCTTTAAATGTAGCCAAATAAAAACATTTAAAAATTCAGGATTATTCTGGAAACTTTGGCTCTGTTCATCCTTTTACTACTGGTGATAATTCATGCTTTTATTTACATGGATTACGGTAAATAGTGTTCGCCTCTGGTTTCAATAAGGTGAGTTGAGTTGAGTTTAACTGTCAAAATTATTGTTGTATTAAATAAATCTTGAATTGAACATATCCACATAAGCAAAAAGCAAGTCGCAGTATATTATAAAAGTGTAGAAAACTCCAGAAACAAACCAGCCAAGTTTTACATCTTAATCTGAAAAGAGAGCACCGCTTTGACTGAGCACTAGAGCTGCAGCTCAACGCAGAGTTCCTAGAAGTCAGTGACTCACAGGCCGTGGGGGCAAACTGAGGTTAAACCAGCGGTATCAGCCGCAGCCAACACTCTGCTGTTTGGAGGGAAAGTGAAGAAGCTCGGCCTAATGTAATGATTGCATTCCTTCTCTGTGCAAAACTGCAAATCGTATCAACGGGGGGAGTGACTTAATTCATGTTAGTGTAGAAAATGAAACAAAGCAGAATACTCAGAATAAAAATATAGGTCAGGGCCTTAAGTCTCAAAGAAAGAAAAGCTGTAAAGAAAAATAAAGAGAATTTTACTGAACCATATGCTGTAACTGCCAGTTTTTTTTTTAAAGCTACTAAAGCATTTTTCCCCCCCCACTTATCAATAACATTACAAATTTTCCCTGAGTTCAGGCCAAGGAGAGACTGGATCAGAACGTGAAGAGGCTTGTATGCAGCATCCATCGTCCCAAAGAGCTGAAAAAAAGCGCTGCCGGGAGGACATGTAGTGCGAGCAGGAAAGTGTTCCTGGCCAGGAGCGCTGGCTTATTAGAGCGGCATTCAGATATCCAATAAGCAGCAGCAGGAGCTCGGCACAATAACCTGTAGGTTGTTTCGCTCCTGAGCGGGAAGATCGTCCGATTCATTCAAAACGGGGCGACTCAGTCAACAGATGGTCGTTCCGGCTAAGAAACAGCATTCCTCTACTCCGACCTGCTTACTCATTTTACATGAGTATACAACTATAAGCCCTTTTCATTCATCGTCTTGAAAACACATTTCTCTAAATGTAGCTGCTGCCACCAATGCAAACACATGCAGACAGCGGTTACAGGTGGGCATTCAACTGGATAATCAGGGTTAACTTGATGTAGGCAAACATCCACCCAGCTCAAGTGTCCTGGAGTGACACAAGTGCATCTGACCCAGCTGCGTTAGGAACAAACACCTAAATCAAATAAGTGACAAAAGATGGAAAATAAATAATAGACACTGCATGTTTTTAGGACCAGGAAGGACACTATCAGTGTCAGTTTATGCGAGACAAGTTTAGCCGACGTCCACACACCACGGTTCAAGATAAACTTCAAGGTGGCAGGTCTTCCCTCCTTGGGTAACATGGCTAAAACGTTTTCAGAAAATAAATTGGATTTACCTTTTGAAAACAGTTTATACGCAAAAAGAAGTTC
The DNA here is from genome assembly GCF_000732505.1 of Cyprinodon variegatus. Taxonomy (NCBI): domain Eukaryota; kingdom Metazoa; phylum Chordata; class Actinopteri; order Cyprinodontiformes; family Cyprinodontidae; genus Cyprinodon; species Cyprinodon variegatus. Next base: position 767,191 of record NW_015150839.1, read on the forward strand.
AATAAAAACTAACTTTTGTGTTTTTTCTGAGTTGTGGTGGCAGCATCATGAAGTGGGAACGCCATCTTAAGCCCCTGTAACACCTTGACGATTTAAGCAATGTATGCCCGAGGTACGAAAATCTTGCAAAAACACTGGCATAAGTTATGGGTACGTTTTATATAAGTTATGAGCTCGCTGAAGTACACTGGCACACATCGTCATACGGCAAGTATGTTGAGAAATTTCCAAGCATATGCTCATATGTGCATCATAACTTACAGGTAAGTTATCTGATTGGTGACAAACGTAAAGTCTAAGTCGTGGTGTCTAGCTTATTCAAAACCTATAAGTAACTTTTTCATAACTTATCTCCAAATAAATCTTTTTATGCAAGTGGGGAGCCTCCGGGCGCATTGCTGCCCCCCCTCAGGAAACTGGCTTGTGAAATTTAATGGGCATTACGCAGCGGTGTGCTATGCATAATTCAGGCTATCGCTGGACATAAGTTCGGGACTCTTTATGAATACTCTATATATACTCCGAGAATTGATAAAATACATTAGTTCAGCGTATGCCAGCATTTTAGAAGATCCTGGGATGTCAGGCATACGCTGGCTATGTCAAGGTGTGACAGTGGCTTTGGGGAAAGGAAGGAAGAGTAGAAGTCAGATAAATGACATGACGGTGTGACAACAAATTCATTTACATCCAACCCGTCTGAAATTGAACAGAGAATATGAAGCATGAGGCAGGATGGTTGGATACACCCAATGAGATTTCTTTTATACATCTTTATTAAGGAAAAGTGTTAACATACATCTTTTTCCATCCAGCATATTTCACTCTACTTTGCGATAATCGAGAAGATTCAAACTAGGACTGCAACTAACGATTCTTTTGCAAATCGCTTAATCTGTTGATTGTTTTTCCAATTAATAATCGGATAGCAAAAGGTTCCTTAAAGAAGCCTTTCTGTGAAATTTTTAAGAAGAATTTGCAATAGTGGAGTTTTGCATAGAGTATATTGACAGACGGAAAAGTTTTCATCTTAAACGCAAAAAGTATAGGTATAAATACTTTAAAGTCGTTGGAAAGCAGCTGTTCCAACAGTTGCATTTCTAAATTCTTCCGAGTAGTGTCGGACTTTACACGAGTGAATAAAGTGAATTTGATTAGCCGATTATCAAGGGGGCAGGGTTGTTATGGCGGAAGGTTTGCAAGCAAGTTTTATTGTGGCCGGTTTGTGGGAAGCATCTTGCTAACCAGTTAGCAACTTAGTGCTAGTAGGTTCCCGATGGGAAATTACATTGGGACCAAGTAGCACTTAGCAACTACACTGTCAAGGAACGCTATGGACAGCATAAACATGCAAGAGGAGGAGAGTTTAGTGTCGGAGGTTGTGGATGAGTCTCCGCCGTCATGCATTTTTATTTAGAGGAGGAAAGCGGGACGAAGATGTTGTGGAAGAGGACGCCAGGAGCTTGGTTTGGTGTAGAAGGCTTACAGCCGTACATGTTTGAGCCCTTGCCTTGCCTCGCAACGCTGCCAGTTCTGTTAGCTCTGAAGACACAGACGTCCATCCCTGTGAACACTGAGACCTAACTCAACGGTAAAGTAAATTATTTTTATTTCTCATTTCAAAAGTTGCGTATCTTAGCTGCGACATAAGAATCAAGATGCTATGGCCGAAAAAATTTGACTGACAGATAACCGTTGATATATGATTGGCCGAATTTATGTGCACAAGCTGACGTATAACTAACTGGCCTGCATGAAATAACAAAAAACTAAGAGATTTTAAGAGGATTTAAAAAAATATATACAAATTTCTAACTTTTGGGACAATATAGTGTGATAAGACAAGACTATCAAAGACACAGATGAGGGGGGAAAAAAACACAACCAAAAATCTAATCATAGAGAACACAACCTTATAGACAATTGTATGATCTGATAGGAGACGAAACAAACTCCCAGACAGGTTAAAACCATTTTACAGTAGCTAACTGCAGGAATACCATTTATTATCCAGAGGACACATCACAGCTAATAATCCAATTACTTCCAACAAGCTCCCACTTGTTGACAACAGGCAAATAAGAGAGCCCCTTCTTTCAAAACCAGTTGCTTTGTGGAATAATCATGAATGGGCACACAGGTGCAATCTCTGCAGGGCAGGTGGTAGGGATGGGGACAATGTTTGCAACAGAGCCACAAATGCCAGCTGCTTTACTTCCATTATAAAAACAGCTGGCTAACCCAGAGTCAGGGCATGCAAAGCTGCTCCAGATGACACCCAATAAGTAATTCCAAAGAAATTAAACTTAAGCCATGAACTGCAGCCTTTTGCGTACATTCACAGCTGCTGCTCCTCTGAGTGAGGCTGCACTCTGCTTCTTTACATTTGTAAACACGCCGCACATGCTGCTACCTGAACCCGAGTGGAGGCAGAGCTGCTCGGCGGCTCTCACTTACCGCAGGTAGTACTGTCTTAAAGCGAAGGCTGCGTTGGAGCAACTCCTCGGGAAGTTAAACTCTTCTCCAAGTTCGGCCCACTGGTTTTTATCAGAAACCTGCGAATAAACAAGGACAAAGTGAGCTAATTAGAAAACAAAAACAAACTTTCCACAAAAAAAAAAGAAAAAGTAGCGCATTCATTTAAAGCAACGTCGGTTTATCAATAACTTTCTCAAACTTATTTAGGGCGAAACGTACCAAAAAATAAAAGTTTAGAAATGTTTACTTAAAAGTAAAGTTCTTCTTTAATTTAAATTATGTCAATTTAAGTAGAATTTGAACACTCGTGAATCCATTTGGGACGTGAACGTTACAGTTGAAGCTAGTTAGCCATGTTGCTAACAAGCTAACTTGACGTTCTTTTTTCCTCCCATTTAGAAAATTTCCGATACCGAACTGGCCAATAAGCTGGCTCCGTTCGGATACAAACGCTTCGGCACGCGCACAGCCGTTTGTTCCTCGGAGTAAAGTGTCGAGAGCGGTTTAGCGTATCAACCGACATAGGGGCCCTCTGACTGAGGCCTACCAGCCGGGGGGTGGGGGGAAAAGCCGAAGAAAGATGGCTATGGCGAGGAACAGAATGCAAGCTTCCCCCTCCTCCTCCTCCGGGTTAAAACTGTGTGTAAACGCCGGGAGCGACTCCCCGTGTCCCCCACCTCCTCCCCCCAGGCCGGGCTCCGTGCCGATAATCGATGGCGAACGTGCCCGCTAATTTCGAGTCGCTCCAACTAACGCTCTAGACTCCACGAGCGCTGGGACGCCTCGATTCAAAAACCACACAACAACACATCGCATTGAGATACATGGCAAAACTAGCACAAGGCCAACGTCGACCCCCCGTTAACGGCTTTCTGGAGGGGAGGAGGAGGGAAGGGTTCCACTTGTCCCGGGTTATCCGCGTGGAGTGGTCCAGAAACGGTCCGGTGTGGAGAAATAACACTTTAGCTTCCCACTCACCTTAGCGAATCCACCTAAAGAGACGACTCTGATATAGAGAGCGCTCAGATCCAGCTCTTTCCCACCCACGATAGGAATCTTCTTGAAAGGCGATCTGTTAAGATAAAACATGAAATCAATCAACAGACGTTTAAATAACACTTCTGCCCAACTTGCACGGCTGTGCTATTCCGATTTAAAGTTGTATTTGTTGTTAAAAGGCGCCTGAAATCTCACCCTCTGCTTTGGTGAAATTGCCGCAGCTCGTCCAGGAAAGCCTGTCCTTTCCTTCGCTGATCTAGGAGATTTTTCCCCGTCGAATTTGCCATTGTTTTTGCACGCAAAAACGTTCGAACCCCGCTTCAGTCGCTTCCTAAGACACCAAGGATCCCATACTCCGCCGGCGCTCAGTCATCCGCCGAGCCGAGTGGTTTAAAAAGTTAAAGAAATAGATGGTAGCAAGGAGAGCGGCAGCTCGCTAATAAAGACTGATGCACACAGCGAGCAAAAAAAAAAAAAAAAACCCGATACAAGCTCGGACTAACTTCCCTCGAGCAGTCCCAAACACGGCCGATTTACCGGTAGATTAGAAGCGCCATGGCTGAAGGTGCTGAATTAGTGCTTTTGGTCGCGGCTGTGTTGGTTTGGAGTGGTTTGACAGTGCTACGGACGCAGCTCCGAGGCTATCGCACACACTGTAGAGCGCCAGAGGAGCCAGTTCTCAGACAAAAAGATGTGAAGGCCGCGGAGCCCGAGCTGCTACACAGCGCCACCCGTGGCGCACAGTGGAACTACACTCAGTGTCACAGCGGCTGCTGGAACAATAGAGACTGTTTTCTTTTTTAGGCACCGTCTGACAATTCCTCTCTTTGCCCTACTGGAAAAAGGGTCAGAAGGGTCTTGGAAATGTCTCTGGGGGGATGGGAATGATTATAACTAATTACCACTGACTGCATGTAGTATTTTACACGTAAAGTTACCTCCATGGTTTAAAATGTATTCTGACTCACAGTAGGATAGTATAAACATTTTTAATCCTCAGTCCAGTTGAACACTGTTTATCTTCAGTCAGGAACAGATATACTTCTTTCATCTTTTCTGTTTTTCTTTTCTTTTTCTACTTACACTCCAGTGTCCATATAATCTGTGAAACTCCCTACATAATTATAATGAAGCAATTTATATGCATAAATCAAGTGGAACACTATGGCGATAGCCGAACTGCTCCACTTGTGAATGTAAAATCTGTTGGCCTCTTACTGGCATCAATACAGTTTTTCTTATTGCCACATTGCCAGACAGTACACTGTAAAAAAAAAAAAAAAAAGGAACAGTCTGGATGTGGGCCCCTGGGCTGGACAAGGTGTAAGTACAGTGGTGGTTCTAGATCAAATTTACCAGGAGGGGGCAGGGTTTTTTCTTTTTTTTCCTTTTTTTGTTGTTTTTGTGTGTGTGAACATCAATTATAAGAATGAAAAAAAAGGTTAAGTCGCTTAGTTTAGTATTTGATCAAATTTGTGTTTATATTTGATTACATTATTTTATTTCAGACATACAAGTATAAAATAAAGACAGTATATGTCCATATAACATATATCAATGGCGTAATGACAAAACAATAGGCCCATAAGCAACATTATCTGGGTGGGCCCCATATGAAGTACAACACTCTGGATTCCCATAATTAAAACTCGTAGTGTAAAAAATAAAATACTCAAATACATTGTTCTTTTAAGATCTTTATTGCGGTTTGAAACATATTATATGAGCTTATTTTTTAACCAACCGTCTAATGAACTATACACATTCATTAACACAGTAATTCAAATTATCACTGCTTCTTTGCTATTGGTGTTGTGTTTAAACGGCTCACAATCCTGTTGAAATCTGCCATGTGTTGCGGTATAAATAAGGTCCGGTCAGACAGGATAATATCAGGTGGGTTTAAGAGGAATTTTTCGCACCATTACGTCTGCAATCATACATCCTAATCCACAATTGCAAAGGGGGCCAACCAGGTGTCAGTGACGGGGCCCCTAAGAGGTTGGGGGCCCATAAGCAACTGCAGTTTCTGCTTACCGATATTTACGCCATTGACAGAAATTAAAACAGTCGGAAAAAGGGTGTATTGGCAGAAGCAAGAAGCTTATAATGCAAACCCTCCAAAGCCAATTTACATTGGACTAGAAATAAAAAGAAAAAGAAAAAAGATGGCTACCATTTATAATACATATGAACGTATGATTTAAGGAAAAATTATTATTCTACAAAATAAAAAAACGCACCAAATATTTTACTGCTCTTTATTGCATTCACGTGTTTCATAATTTTTTTTTATCGTATTGTTCTTAAATATGTTTTTAAACCTTGTTAACGTTGTATAATCTTTTAGCTCCTGATCTAATTTGTTCCATACATCAACCCCAACAAAATAAATACAATGTTGTTTTACATTTGTTCTTGCTTTTGGTTTTCTGAAAATGCTATTCCCTCTGAAATCATAAGCAATGTCCGTGATCAAAAATGATAAAAATTACATTTGTTTGCATTTGATCACTGCTACTCTTTATGAAATTGAAATGTTCATTTCACTGCTAAGATGCTGCTCATTCACTACCTGAAAGCTATACTAATTGAAATTTAGTTTTATATACTTTTTATACTCTCTGTGTATACAAAATGACAATAAAAGTTGTCTAAGGTTGCAGACTCTAATGAAAACTGCAATCCTATCTTAGTACGGCTAAAGCTTATTGCTGACTGAAATATATAAATAACTCTGAAACTATATTTCAAAGATAAAATGTAAAATTGGTCCACAGGACAAATCAGTTATAGTCTCTTCTTTCGATGACAGAAATCATTTGATATAATACTGTAAACACTGATATAAAAACTAACCTAAACCTTTGTCTGAATGACTGCCCTAATCACTATATAGGACATTATATAGTGATTACTGCATCTTAGATGAGTGTCCAAACGTCTAGTGGATGAAAAAGCTCTTGGCTCGATTTTTCCCACAATGCATCTTGAAAAGTAGTTATCATCCATGGTCACTAAATGACCAGATATACTTCAGAATACTTTGTGAGAGCTCTCCTTGCAAAGCATCATGGGATTTGTTGTCACAGTGGTGACAAATAACAAAGATGGCGCAGAAACAATGCCAGTAGACGGAGTCACGTGACCAACAGGGAGCAAAAAATAGTGATCATCTGTCCGAATCTTTAAGTTCACTATAAAGTCCACTATGTATGTAGTCCCCACTCTATGTAGTGATTTAGGGGTTAGGGCAGATGTTCAGATACAGCCTTAGAGTTCAAATTTCATAAAATCAGTATATTAGGATCTATGATAAAACATTTTAATTGTTGTTTTTTTCTTATTATTTTAAATAATCTTATTCAATCTACACATTTGCCCTCTTATATCAAGGGGTGAATACTCTAACTTCAAGAAAAATTGGCCTGCTTATATCTAAATGTTTGCGCTGAATGTTTTCAGTACAGGGGCCAGCTGTACTAGGGCACTGGCCCCTGTTGGCCCCGGTCTAAAACCACCCATTGGTAAATGTCCTTGCAAAGAAAGAATCTTATTATAACAGTTTATAAACTTTTGTTTATAAAAACTGGAAAGCAAAGATTCTTGTTGAGGATTGATGAGCAGGTTTTTAGATTGAAAATGATAGACATTTAAATGTCACTCAATAAATCTGAAGTTTCGTAGTATATATACATTTAACGGTTAATCGCTAGCTTTTCATGGCATTTATACAGTGCTCATAAATTACTTATAACAGCATACACTCAATGTTCCCTTATACTATTTAAAGGCTAATTCAGTGCTAAAGTAAGTATAATTCCCATTTTACCATCAATAAAGAGGTTTAAAAGTAGGTACATATAGGGTGCAGGGCTGGATGTATCCATTTTTAATGCAGTTCTATCATGATAATGATAAAAGTGAAGTTGAAAGGAGCGATCAATTAATAATAACAATAATTATTATTCCTCATAGTCTTTCTCAGGTCATTGTATAGCTATGATAAGATAATTGAACTGTATTGATCTCACATTGGAGAAATTTACCTCTGCATTTAACCCATCCTTTAGGGGAGCAGTGGGCTGCCATCGCGGGGCGCCCCAGGCAGCAGTATGGGGTCAACGGCAGTCTATGGGAATGGGGCTCAAACTCAGAACCTCAGGATTCCAAGCTCTATGTCCTAACCACTAGGCCACCACATAAGCAATAATAGCTTTACAAATACTGCTGCTGAAAAACGATACACATTTCAAATAATACACCAGGTACATACAGAAGTGGGATTTATATCACAAAATATCCCACAGTGATCACCTTTAATAATGTTTCTGGAATTCCTGCATCCTGTCTGGAGTTTTAAAGTTTTTACATTTTATTTTTTCTCATCATTCAGGTGATAAATCGGAAATTTTCATTATGGGAAATTTATTACAATAACGATTAACAAAACCATACAGTCCTAGGTTGTCACTCTGTCAGTGTCCCATTGTGGGACAATGAAGGGATTTTCTATTCTACTCTATTCTATCCTATCCTATTCTTAAAGTACACATCAAGAGCGTGAATTAAGAGAGGATGTAAAGCGCATATTGGAGATATTCTAAAGTTTTAATAACTAGCTCAGATCTTTATCCTCAAATTTTAAGGATAGCTAAAAAAAACAGACTCAAAACACAGATAAAGTGCAGCGATTAAGCTTTCGTCTGCAAGTATTTAATTCCTTTTGTATATATATCTATATATATAGATATATATATAGATATATATATATAGATAGATAGATAAACATACATATAAACCTCATATATATAATCCTTTTGTGTGTGTGTATTTATACATATATATGCATATAAACCTCATTTCATCCCTTTTGTGTATGCAAGAAGGTTATATGTGATGTTTATATATATATATATATATATATATATTTATACATACATGTCACAGGTGTGAATGGGTGCTTTCCTTTGTGCAATCTGTTGCTGCACACTTGGTCAGTGGTTGCTGTGGACTGCCTCTACCTCTTGCTGACCTACTCAAACCAACTTTATCCTACAGAGGGGGGAGGCGGGGGTGGGACGGTTGAAATTGCTCCTGATCCCTTCTCGCTGTTGCTGCCAAAGCGGATATTTTCTTGATGGGGTTACATTCAACCATTACACGTACCCCTTTGCTCAATGAGAGAGAGAGAAAAAAAACCTGTCACAAAATGGCGGAGACGCACGTTAGCAGACCCCATTTTGAGGAATTGACACAAGACAGCGGTGAAAAAAGCGCGTGTCGGTTTTTTGTGTGCGGTTTGGAAAACGGTGCTGCTTTTTTCGCCTTTTAAGCGCCGCGCGCCGGAGTTCACCTCGCGCCTCTTTGTGCTCCCCCACTCTGCCATCCCATTTCTGGGCTAACGGATACGCTCACGCGCTGGCTAGCTAGCTAGCACTGTGAATGTTAGCTAAAAAACTAACCACCGCGGTGATATCCGTGTTAATCCAATTACTCGTTGGAACCTCACACCAAGGAGAAGGATATAATCTGTGCTTTTATTATCAGCAAATAAAAGCAGACACCACCACTATAGGAAGAGACCGCACTTGTTAGCTAATCGCATTTAAGCTAGCTCAGCTAGCGAGTTACATTCCAACCTCTTAACATCATGGTGTTACTCGAATATTTTTAAAACATTTTGTCGGGGATTCAGATGTTTTTCCATCTTTTAAATGCTTCACATTTTACACTGACAAAAAGTATCGCTAAGAGAACTGTTAGCATGTTTGAAGTGAACGTTAAATCCTCCCTAGATTACCCGGAGAGTTAACTGCTATTATTTGTTTTCAGCTGTGCAGCAATTATTACTCTTGTGTTATAATATTATATTTACAATATTATTGGACGTTATCGTGTTATAGCTCGTGATCATTGCGCAAAGCTGGTCCTAAATATACTTATTGTACGAAACAAAACAAGTTTCTATTATCCTGCTTGAGTAAAAGGCTAGATCTGTTTTAAATAAATACATTTAATAAACTGTGCTTTAAAATCCAAGATAAAAATGACCTTTATCTGGATTGGCACATGTTATTTTCTGTGAAACGTGACTGCCGTTTTGGGATTTAGATCACCAGCTCTGTATAATATATATGTTTTTTATTTAAGGCAAGCCTTGACTAAATTATTCTTAACTATTTACACATTTAAAGTTTGTTTTTATGCAACTCATCATTTCTTTTTTCAAAACTTGAGATCTAGATACACACTGATTGTAGGACAACAGATTAATTAATTTTGCTCTGTTAAAGCGAAGAATTGTGAAACTTTTCTGTGAAAACATCTACAGTGGTGTTTCTGTAATAAAATAATACTAACTGATGTTTGCTATCTAATCAAATCTTGACTAAATGTGTCCAAGCAGGTATAAAGATTCCGACTTATATATTAAAAACATGGTTTATCACATATTTTTAACTACTAAAAATGATATTTAATTCCTTTGGATTTGTCAAACCTCTGGTTTCTTTTCTACAATAGAATATGGTTTAACCACTTGTGCTTTTTAAATGCAAATAAATAAATAAATACAAATTTAGAATTGAATATCCCTTTATTGTCCAACAGTGGGGAAATTCTGGTGTTTACAGCAGCAAAACATATATCAAAAATCTATCCATCTATCTATCTATCTATATATATATATATATATATAACATTATCCCAAAGCAGGTAAAGTATTACAAGGGAAATACCGGCTAACTAGTAGGGAAAGCAACAGGTGGGGAAGGGGAGTAAGCGTGAAAATATAACTATATTATTTTTTGTTTGTTTCAATTAAATAGCTTAATGTTTCTCCATATATATAGTAACTCCTCAGACAGTTATGCCATCACCCTGGAGATTCTCATTTGATGTGACAGTCTGGCCTCTGGTGGCATATGGTGCCAATGGAGGGAGTATAAACCCAAGCTGCCCCCAAACAGCCAAACAAAAAGTTCCCAGTGGGACACTAAACGCATGTAACGTCCTTCGACCTCCCCTGCTTCCTTCTCTCTCACTCCACAGCTTCAACTTTCTGAAGCCATCGCTGCAGGGAGGCCCATCCGCCAGTAAACAGCTCCATCTTGTGGCCATCTGGTGTAATAGCACAGATTCGCACTGGAACACGTTGTACTTGGACAGATGAGTTGGGAGATTTCTAAACTTGATACTGACACGGCAGGAGTGCATGCTGGGAATCTGGAGGAGGAGGCAGCAGGTGGTGGAGAGGGATCCTCACACAGATGAAAGTTAATCTGTGGACTACTTTGTTCACTCCTATGTGAACTAACCTTTCATAGATATACTAAAAAGAAAAAGTCACCTCTGCCTTGCAGCCCTTGTTTGCAGTGAATATAAAATGGAAAACCTGCTAATCAAAATAAATATTTTAAAAATCCTGCAGCATATTTTCATAGAACCCAAGCTGTATTTATCTTATCCAGTAGGGGGCGCTTGTGTTTAATTTTCACCATTAATTAAAACTATTAATTTTTCATTTACATGCTTAATTCCTCCTTATTTTTCAGTAAATAAATGAACAAATACACTTTTTACTGCAGCAGCAGCATCTTACCAGAAATTTAAGAGAAACTGTCCCTTTATTTAAGGTGTATTTACTCAATTTGGGAGTTTTTAAATTCTATTAATCCACATGAGCTGTTTTAAATGAAGCCATTTACAATTATTTTCAAATGAATTAAAATGCAGTTTATTTTATGAATCAGAGAGTCTGTCTCTAAATATGATGTGATACAAAAATATATTCCAGGCTTTAACATAGGAAAAAATAGGGGCGTGTGTTCTGATATCAAAAAGTCCAGAAAAAATTGCCCTAACTTGCCCACATCTGTAATGAAATGAAACCGCAGTAAAGCAATCATAAAGCGCATTGTCTTTATTGCTTTCTTTATTTCTGGTTTTATATGACATGTTTACTGCTGTATATTTACGAAAACAAGCTGTTTATTTATAGGTTTATTTGGTGTAACTGTTTACATTTGAAATCAAGGTTACAGTTTTTTTTTAATAGATGTTGAAGAAGAGTTTTGCACGTTAATCGGTTCAAAATGTTGAAAACAGAATAACAAGCGGAATTCATTTGTATAAACACAGAAGTACTGAACAGTAACTTAAAAAACAAAAACATACATATACATATATATGTATGTATATGTATCTGCTATTCATCTCGTTTCCTTTCCTTAAGTATTCCTGCCTCTGAATACAGCTTCATCTGAAAACAAAAACAATGTATTACTATAAGTATTTGAACAGATAGATAGATAGATAGATAGATAGATATAGATAGATAGATAGATGTATAGATAGATAGAAATGTCACCTTTGACTTTTGATTGGTTTGCTTCTCCTCATCATACTTCTTTTCTGCTGTTTCTCTCATCTCAGTTTGTCTCTTCTTATTCGCATCACTGTTCTCTTTTTGTTCATTTATTTCTTTCAGCAGTTCCTGCTTCTCATTTTCCAGAACTCTAATCTACAAATGTGATACAAAACACACACACACAAAAAATCACAGTAGGAACTCCAGAGTCATCTGCTGCTTCTGGAAAGAACTGCTGCTTTCTGCTTACAATGTAATATCACAGTTTAGGCTATACATTGTTAACACCAGGCATCCCCAAACTCGGTCCTTAAGGCCCCCTGTCCTGCAGGTTTTAGAAGTTTCCCTGCTTTAGCACAGCTGATTATAATGATTGCAGTAGACCAAAAGCCTGTTAATCAGCTTTAAATTACAATCAGCTGTGCTGGAGCAAGGAAACCTCTAAAACCTGCAGGACAGGGGGCCTTGAGGACCGAGTTTGGGGATGCCTGGTTAACACGATTCAATCTTGTTTCTTATTCAATTTTTAATCACAAATGATGATTAAATCGACCCTTACCCGTTCTTGTAAATCCTCTTTTCTCATGACATGCCTGATGCCATGAGAGAGGGTGTTTTCGTACAGCTTCTGGTGGGCTGCCATGCTCATTCTGATCTCATCTCTGAGTCGCAGCAGAAGCAGACCCCTCTCCTCACAGAGGACGCTTTCCTGCCTGATTAATTCATCTAAGAAATAAATGCGCTGTTGAGGTTACAGGTGAACACATTTTAAATGAAGTATGAAATTTTAAATCCTGCTATGTAGAAAATCCCCTTCTTAGAGGTGTCAGGTTTGATTTTTTTTACATAAAATCATAATCTGAACACATTTTATAAATTTGGACTTATTTGGAGCAAGGATTAAACAACAACATAGTTTTCCTTCCTAAAAATCTTTAATAATAAAAAAAACTAAAGGTTAATATTGCAGGTCAGAGTGGCAGAGCAGTCATATATATTTGTATTTATTCTCTAGCTTCTGTTAGATCATGTTGGATTTTGACCACCGTTCTTGGCAGATAATGTTAACTAATTTATAGTTTGTTTATATCTGTAAAATATAAAATATTTAATCAAAACCTTTAACAATTCATCTAAGGATAGGGATTCATATATCGTCCAGGTTACAGGTGAATCGGGTTTATTTAAAAGGCAGCTTTAACTTGTGTTTGCATTAAAGGATCTAATTAGGTCAGTCTTTTAACCATATATTTACGAGGGGAAATCTTTGAATTTAGTTATATTTTCCTGTTTTTTGAGCTGTATAGCAGCGCTGCCTTGACAGATATGTTGGAATTTAAAATTTTAAAAGCTCTTTGTTATGTTAAATATCTGTATCACCATCATGGCACAGTCTCCTTTTGTAATAAATCTTTTCTCCAGAGATCATTTGATTTTTCCATGTGAAAAACTGCAAGTTTCATTCACCCTCAAGTGAACAGACATATTTTACAAAAGTGAAACCCTTAGCGTATAATATAATATAATATGTTAGGTTAAATCTGGCAATTTAACCTAACATATTAAAAATATCCATCCTAAGAAAATCTTGTTATCTGCCTGGGCGATTGGTCAAATATCCAGAATAAGGTAAAAAAGCTTTGATGACTTTAAAAAAACATGTAATTCAGCATCAACTTACTAAACAGACTTTATCACTTTAGATTTTTAAACTTTTATCATCTGCTTTTCACTCATAGGACAGAAACATTTTCAATAAATTCTAGTTTTATATCTTAGTTCTTTTTATCTAAATTGAAGTGGCTGTTTAATGATTCCACCACTGAACATAGAGCTCCGGCTGCACAAGTAAAAGGGCCTAAATGAATAGAATAATCATGGCAATAACTATTGTAGCTGTGCAAAACCCTCAGTGAAATTATATAATGAGAAATTGAATGTCTTTACCAAAACACTGAGAATAAAGCTCTCTGCGGATGGGACAGATGCCTGCGTGTCGGGCCTGTTCCTGCTCCAGCTTCATATCCAGCTGTTCCTGCAGCTGGAGGAGATCTGCTCTGGTAGAAGGTGCACTGGATACCTTCTGCACCCACACTTTGTTTCCTTTTGACCATTCCCTGCAACATATGATAGTTAGGAAGTCGGAACTAAATGAAAGAGTTTGCTAAATAAGAGCAGAGGTACTTTGGTGGATGGATGGCATCCAGAATCTCTTTCTTCACGGTGGGACCTTCAGCGGCTGCATATTTGGATTCAGGAAGCGATGGATTTTGTGTGAAGCGGGCCCACTGCAGGAACGTGATAAGATGAAACATTAGTATGGCTAATAGGTTGATCCTAAATCAACTTTGTGTTATTTATTTAAATTATTTAGACAAAGTCTCCAACTCTTAAGTTTTTGCTGAGATTTTGAAATGAAATCTCATATGAATGAGGTTTTTAAAGGAGATATACTCATAAAGTCAGGTTTATGGACTGTTTTTTAATGCTAAATCTATATAAATTAAAAATACTAGAACTTATATATATATATATATATATTTTATTACAATTAATGTGAATTTATTAATACTCATATGCACACCTAAGTGCAGCTTAAAAATGCCAATTAACCTAAAAAAAACATAAAATAATTGAAATATATCCATATATATGCTTGAGTATGATTATTTTAAAATTCTAATTATGCCATCTGATGATACTGAAATTTATTTTATTGCATCTATAAAGCTTTTCAGTGTTTGGATTTATGTTCCATTTTTTTTCTTGCCTATTAGTACCGACCGTCTCGGCTGTTACTCACCTTTTGAGATTTGGAGCTCTTTACCAAAACTGAAATATCGAATTTAAGAAGCGAATCAGATGATGAATTCATTTTTACACTTCCTTTTTTTATGTAAGAAAGAAAAAAATGTTAAGCCTGTACAAATAAAAATGTCCTTGGTTTAAAGTTGTTGCAGTTAATGTTGTCTCTGTAATGTTGTCATGGCAACCTTCTTTTCTAGCAGTTATATATTTTTGAAATTCGCTGGGATAAATCTGACAGAACAATTATATGTCAGTTTGTTACATTACTTTCAGTTAAAAAATGTCAATCAGACTGTATTTTTTAAGATAGAGAAATTGGATTTAAAAAAAATTATTAATTAATTTATCTTTGTAAAAAGATTCAGGCTAATTTCACCCTAATTAACCCTAATATATTAAATACTTTATTGTAATTTACTTTCATGTTTCTCTTTGTATTAATTTGACATCTTTCAGTCAATAAAAAGCTTACTTTGATCACTTTTAAAACATGAAATATACATTTTATTTTAAATTTTCTGGATACATTTTTATGCTGAACCATATTTTGGTTGTTTAAAAAAAAAAAAAAAACATCATGTGATTCCAAAAATTGGACCATCAGGAGTTAGAAAAGAGCGCTCTAAAACCTTTCAGCAATTATAATAAACTGAAAAGTTCCTCTTTTATGAACCTTTCCAGTTCATAAAAGAGGAAGTTGTCTTAGTTCTCTTAGGAAGGAAAGGGAGTTTTTGAGGACCAGAATGCTCACATTCTGGATAAGGAAAATAGGTGGTTTGAGAGGGGTGTGAAGGAAGACATCTATGTTAAGAGAGAAAAACAACTTTAAACAGAGGTGGTGGACTCAGATTCCAGCTTCCAAAAACTTGCAATTCAGTTATTGAGTTGATTCCTTCCAGGTATCACCACACCCCCCACCCCATCACAGACGAACAAAGTACCTCCTCTCTTCAGCCAGGTGAACAATCCCCCCCTTTAACGACCGACCTTCAGAATCATAGACAGGTTTCAGATATTACAGGCTAACGTTAGAAGCAAATTACCCGCTCGCCAGTTTCAATTTGCATGTTTCCAAGCAATACAACTCCTTGTCTATATAAAGACTCAAACTCAATGCGAATCCAGACATTTGAATTGAGAAAGCTTCCTGGACGGGAAGCGAAACATCTTCAAACCTTGGAAATCAAGTCCAGTGGATTGTTTATTGACTTTGACGTAATTAATCATTATAAAAAAAATAGTCTCAGATTTACATTTCCTGACAGGCAGGACAAAAATAAAACAAAACATAAAATGAAAGAAAGTAATACAGAGCTGTAAAAGGGGGACAATAATCATAAGAAAAATTGCTCAGAAAGGAAAAAAATGTTTGGACTTTAAGTCTTATAAGTTTTGAAGAGTTTACATGTTAAAGTCACTTTTAAAATAAAAGCGAGACATTTTTTTGTATTTTGTTCCTTCTGATAAAAATGGATCCAAACTTATAATAACACAGGCACAGGGTTTATCATCTTTTTAGTTTAGCTTTTTTTTAGTATTCCGTAAAAGTTTAAAAAACAATTCACTGGACTTGGTTTCCAAGATTTGAAGATGTTTCGCCACCTCTCCAGGAAGCTTTCTCAATTCGCTTTTTTTAGTAACACTTTTAAAAAGTTTTTTTAATTAAAAAAGATAATGATGGAAACCTGCCCAATAAGATAACAAACCTTTAATAACTTCTGGTTATTAGTTTAGGTGTTAATTAAAACAAAACAATTTAAGATGTTTAATAGTAAATGGATAGTGATTTAGTTAATAAATGGATATGTTAGAAAATGTAATACAAATGAATAAATCATAGAGATAGAAGGAGGATTTAGTTAATTAAATTAAGAATAAAATATAAAAGTGTAGGATATTGTTAATAATAAATACGATTTATTTAAAATAAAGACAGAGGATGATTATTATACTTTGGATATAACAGTAAAGC
The DNA here is from genome assembly GCF_000732505.1 of Cyprinodon variegatus. Lineage (NCBI taxonomy): Eukaryota > Metazoa > Chordata > Actinopteri > Cyprinodontiformes > Cyprinodontidae > Cyprinodon > Cyprinodon variegatus. The sequence continues at coordinate 783,819 of NW_015150839.1, forward strand.
AGGTAAGTAGATTGGCTACAATACTGTTATTTTAAAATATTATATCTGGAATAATGAAGACATTAAATACAAAAATAAGACAATATTTTAGAAAATGGTTTTATAGGGGAATATTACTTGTAAGCCAATTATTAAATCCAAATGCTCATTTATTGTCTTATTCTGACTTTATGTCACTTTTCCAATTTCCTATTACCCCTAAAGGATATGCTGTTGTGTTTGACGCAATTCCCAGTGGCTCATTAAAGCTTTTATCATCTTTACCCACACTTCAAATTTACTCAGGGCCAAGTTTTGATCCAAACTTCATTAATATTTATTATGATTGTCCTTTTAAAAGTAAGAAAACAACGGACAAAAGGTTAAGAAATATTCTATTACGAGATGTTGGACCAATATTTTATTGGAAGTGGACTTGGTTGTTCCTTAAAAGAATACTTAATAAACAATAAAGTAAGAGAAATTTCTTATAAAATTATTCATAATGTTTATCCTGTTAAAGCATTTTTGATAAAAAAAATATAAATGTGTATTGTTTGTAAAAATAATGAAGAAAAGCTTATTCATCTTTTTTGGGATTGTAATTATACCAAAAAAATCTTAACATTACTTTAAAAGCTAAAGATATATTGTTTGGGATGGAGAAATGTGAACTTATCAAAACAGAACTTTTATATCTTATAGATTTGTTTTATTATTTTTGGTAAATTTCCACACCTCCAAATATTTACAACAAAAAACTAATTTCCAATCTATATAGAATCCTTAAAATGTAGTTCAAATACTAAAACCATGCTACCGTAATTAAAACTGCCCTTAAATAATTATTATAACCCTCAAGCTTAGATTACATTTGATTTTGACATTTTAAAATAATAGTTTTGTTCTGTAAAGCCCTTTGTTGTTGTATAAGTTTGTAATTGTTAATGTTCTATATTGTTCATGTATGTTCTTTTTTGCAATATAAAAAAAGAAATACTGTCATTTTGTTCCACAACACCTACCAGTAGGTGGCGGTAATGCGCCTTCAAGTTGTTTGCCAACCGCCATCAAACTTCACAAAGACAAAGAAGAAGAAGAAGAAGAAGACGCGTCTTTTTGCGTCGTTTCCGCTTCTCAAAAATGGCGTCCTCCATGCCTAAAGACGGCATGAGTGGAAGCCAAACAGCTAAAAAAAACTCAAAAAACAAAATGCAAGGTAAGTTCTGAATCCTACCGAGTCAGAGACTATTAACTGCTACCCGGAAATAGGGAGATATTTTTTTTTAATAACCGTCTATAAAGATTTCACTAACATGTCGCGTTCATTAATAAAGTAGATCAAACATACATTTCCTTTCTAGATTTAAAGACGATTTTTTTAAAAAATAGCATGATTTAAGATACTTCAACACTGAATTTGACGATATTAATGTATTTTGTGGAGAAAGACAACTTAATAAACATAGATATTTGTTTATTAAATCAAATGAATATGGCTGCAATTATTTTTTTAATGTAACTCTTGATCGTCTTGAATCAGTCTGCCTGTCCTTCCTCAGACATTTATTCATCCCTCACTGGATAATCTGTAAACACAGACCAGCAGCTACATGAACCAACAGCTGATCCACATTTAAAGTCACGTTAAATCTCTCTTCCTCTGATGCTCAGTTTGAACTTCAGTTGCCTTTTTTACTTTTAGACCTGAACAAAGGAAGGCATATGGAATCAGATGTTTTTTCTGTTTTAAAAAAAAAGTATTAATAGTTTTATTATTTTTTATATAAAAAAACAGTGATAGTGGGATGAGGATCAGCACCTCTGAAGCCATTTTTTTTCCACTGGAGAAAGGTAGACTCTCCTCTTCAGGTCGGTGGAGAGTCCTTGTCTCAAGTGTAGGAGTTCAGGTATCTCAGGGTCATGTTCACTAGTAAGGGACACATCATAATGGCATCAGCAGTGATGCAGTCGCTGTATCGCAGGGTGGCTGGGTGCACCCTTCTAGATTGGGCTCAGAGCTCAGTTACCAGGACCGACTTTAGCTTGTCTAGCTTAGTCTGCTGCCTCTGCGACCCGGCCCCGGATAAAGCAGAAGAAAAAGAATGAATGGATGGTGTTCTTTGTTTACTGATTGTGTTATCTTTTATTTTTTTGCCTTGCAGTGGACGAATCTGAGCTCCTGACTGTTCCTGATGGGTGGAAGGAGCCGGCGTTCACTCGAGATGACAATCCTCGGGGGCTGCTGGAGGAGAGCAGCTTCGCCACGCTGTTCCCTAAATACAGGGAAGCTTATCTAAAGGAGTGCTGGCCGCTGGTGGAGAACGCTTTAGGAGAGGCAGTACGTACACACAGTCTACATCCATAAACCGCAATTCAAGTCGATGGAGACACCTGATGTTAAAGTTATATAAAACAATCTGATAGTTTTAATTTAAACTGTTCATCCTAAGAAAGGGATTTCTGCAATTACCCTCCTGTAACATATAAACATGAATATATTAGCTCCCTGTAGCAATTTCAGTGAAACATTTGCTTTGTCAAGCAGGTAAACTGAATAGATGAATCCTTCAATCAAAACTAATCAAATACTTGGTGTGAAATTATCATAATAAACTAGTACGTCATTGAAAGCTCTCTTTGGTCAAGGAACAGATGACTGTTCAGGTGCTGCATTCAAGTGCAGCAAGAAACTAATTGACAACAATAAGGTGATGATGCAGATATGCTGATATTACCTCTCTTTATTTTGCTTTTAATTCACATTTAATTTATTTTTCTTATTCTTTTCTTCAATACAACACCAAACCCAAGACCGCTACATTATAATCCGGGGCCAAAAAAAAAAAAAAAACGGGGAAAAGAGCAGAGAAAACCTTTCCACCTGGAATCCAGATTGCAAATAAAAAGCAGATGCTAATCCTGCCCTCGATTGCAAAGTGGGATCATGAAAACTATGTTTTAACTGACAAAGTTAAATCAATGCCTTTTCATATATTTCATCTTTGGACCTTTACAGTTTTGTTTCAACAATGATTTAAAACTAAAGGTGATTCCCTTTTAACCTTGGTTGCATTGAGACAGGATCCCAGTTTTAGGCGTGCCCTGATTGCAGTTTTCTGGCTGATAACGACTCTTTAAAATAAACCTACTCTTTAGAAAAGTTGTTAGATCACAATTAATCTTAAATGTTTGATCATATTTTGTCAAAGAAAAAAGAATCAAACAATTAAAGCTCTTTTAAATGCACAAGATGATGCTTTCAGATATAAATGAAAAGTTCCGATCATTGTTGATGGCTCATTTTCACACCTAAAGGTTCTGGAGTGGCCTAGTTAAAGTCCAGGCTCAAAGCTTATTGAGATGCTTTCATAGTAGCTGTTAAAGAGCCATTCATTCTGAAAAGAAAGTGCTCCATATTGGTTTTTAAACACCCAGTTATCACATCTCAGTCATATTTTGGGTTTAAGGACTAGTTACTTTTCACACAGTGATGGTTGGCATAGCTTTTAAGTTTTTTTTTACTCGGATACATTTTTAGGGATTGTATTTTCAGCCTAATCAAGTGTCTTTAAAATAAAAAAAAGAAAATAAAGCTGTTTATACGGATTGCCACTTTCAGAAGCAGCCTAGATGTAATGTGCTGTTTGTGTTTTTCTCAGCACATCAAAGCCTCTCTGGACCTGATAGAGGGCAGCATGACCGTCAGCACCACCAAGAAGACCTTCGACCCGTATGCTATCGTGAAAGCAAGAGACCTCATCAAGCTGCTGGCGAGGAGTGTCCCATATGAGCAGGTAAAGACCCGTTAATTTGAGTTCCAACCTTTAACACATTCACTGCTAACCAACCACTGATCGTTATCGATTATTGTTTCCAGGCTGTCCGCATATTACAAGATGACGTGGCTTGTGACATCATCAAAATCGGGACCATGGTGAGGAACAGAGAGCGGTTTGTAAAGCGAAGGCAGCGGCTGATCGGCCCCAAGGGCTCCACCTTAAAAGTAAGCTGTCGATGCAGGTTTCCATTATTATGGAATTTAGCTTGTTGATTTTATTTAAACATTCATATAAAAGTTGTTGCATTAAACCTATTTTAGCATAAAAGCTTTGTTTAAACACGTGTTTAACAAGATTCACATTTGTATGGCTTTAGAAGAGTCTCAATATTTACAAACTCACATCTGTGATCCACACATGTACAGGAGAAGATTTGCACATGCACAGAACAAAACCCACACGTGCAAGGGGCAAGCGTTGAACATGCACTTAATGATTCAAACAAGCACATCCCACTCGCCATGTGACAAATATATCACCATGCAATATAGGTTCTTGTGATTGCCTGAAATAATGGAGTTATCTAATTGTTTGCAAATCATGGCTTTAAAAAAAAAATGCATTTTTGCATCAAGCCACATCAGATGAGTCTCAAAAATCCATTGCATTGAAATTCAAATATCACTGGTAGGTTGTAAATAAAGACATAATTGTGCATCACAAATACTTTTTTGAATCTTGTCTTGTTAATATATAAGATTGTGCATCATTGCCCTGTACATGTGTGCATCGCAGATGTAGGGTTTGTTAATTTTAAGACTATTTTAGCCCCAGACTTCTGCTCCTACAGGGACGCTTCAATTTCATTATTAGCTCAATACCACTAGGTGGCAGCAATGTGTTTAAGCCACATAATCAAACTCATCGCCTCTCTGCAAATTAATCATTATATCATTTGTTTTCTCATGTTTAGGCATTAGAGTTGTTGACCAACTGCTATGTGATGGTGCAGGGAAACACCGTGTCAGCACTGGGGCCCTACAGTGGCCTGAAGGAGGTAAGAATCTCTCAGCGGCCTGTCATTAGCAGGGTTAGTATTAGGAAATATGGTGTGTAGCATATTCAGATCAGAAACTGTTCAATACAACAAAACATTTTAATAAATATACTACAGCAAATGTGGTGTTATTGTACCAAAATACCAATAGGTTGAATTACCTGAAAAGACGCCCCCAAATGTTTTTATTATCAATATTTTTATTTTAAGAAAAAAAATGATTTCCAGTTTCCTTCACTAATTAAATAATTGTTCCCATATAAAGCAAAAAAGTAAACTGAAGGGTTTTTGTTTGAGTACCTAGTTTTGATTCCAGTAAGAAAACGAAAAAAACCTATACTATTTTTATAAATTAATTAGGTTTTTCATAATAAACTGAATTAATAAATGCTCATTTTTGATCGCTTCTTTGTAACCAATTCATTGCCACTAAAATCTTGTATTATACAGGTACGAAAAGTGGTAATGGACACCATGAAGAACATCCACCCCATCTACAACATCAAGGTATATTCAGCTGCTCTCAGATGCATAGTCAGGTTAACGGGTTTCCAGTTCAAGCTACAAATCTGCATTCATGTCTAATGAAGATTTTTCCATCCTTGTTCTTGATTTCCTGACTGAAATAAATCTCTCTGGGTTTGAAAGCCAGGGTTGGCTTCATCTGGAGCTGAAGGCATGAAAAATAAGACGCTAGTCGGCGCAACCATTAAACCTTTAACCGTCACTGGTGTTCCGCCAATGTGCCTTAACCGTTTATCACTCTCCCCGTCTTTACCGCCAGACACTGATGATCAAACAGGAACTTTCTAAAGACCCGGACCTGCGGACACAGAATTGGGAACGCTTCCTGCCCAAGTTCCGCTCCAAAAACCTCTCCAAGCGCAAAGAGCCTAAGAAGAAGAGTGTGAAGAAGGAGTACACACCGTTCCCACCCACACAGCCAGAAAGCAAGGTGAGAAAGAGTTTGTGTGTAAAATAATGAATGTATGTGTCACTACTATGATTTTTACCATGCATTGTAAACATCAAAGTGTAAGAGAAAATTTTAAGTGATTTTGGTGAAATCAAATATTAGATTAAATTGAAAAGAAATAGATAATCTTCCAATGGTTTTTAATTATTTGAGATTACCGGAATATTTTCTAGACCCTAAACCTTTAAATTAGAAGCCAGAAGTTTCTTGTTGGAGAATCTTTTTTTAAATGTTTTCATTGAGATTGACAATCCAAAACATTTAATATCATAGCCCTTATGTCACCTTATTACTTATTTGGCAGTATAATAATAGGCATTGTCCATTTAGTAGCTTTAACTTGCTTTCCTTTTGTCCCAAAATGCTGTTTCCATTTTTTTTCTTTTTCTTTTTTACTCGAGTCATTCACTGTAGTGCAATCAGTCCCATGACATCATGCTGCCACTTCCATACATTACAGCTGGGATGGCATTCACAGGTTCACAAGCGTCTCCCTCTTTCCATTAATCTAAAAGTTGTTTACCTCAGTTTTAGTTCCAACAGACCACTTGGCATGTTTTCAAAATAATTTATATTGCTTTTTTATAATGGCTTCTTCCACCCTGAGCGGCATTTCAGCCCATATCAATAAAGGGGGCATTTCTTCCCTGTACAGGATTTTCCAGTGATGCCACACAAGGAAGCTTTGTGTTTTTTAAAGTTACTGCTGAAAAGAAATGCATGATCAGATCAGAAGGGTCCATAGTTATAAGGAGTTTTAACGGTTTGGACTCTCTCACAGGTTGATAAGGAGCTTGCCTCGGGTGAATTCTTTTTGCGTGAAAGCGCGAAAAGGCGGAAGAAGATGGAGGAAATTAAGGTAAGATTTTTTTTTGTTATTTTTCTAGTGCTTAGTTCCTACTGAAAACATGTTTTCATTAAAGGTTAGTGAAAAAAAAAAAAAAAAAAAAAAAAACATGAATTTCCATCCTTTTGAAGAATGGCTGATGTGACCTTTTTTGCAACCTTTTTCCTTCCTCAGGTCAAACAAACAGAAGCACTGACCAAGAAGCAGGAGGAGCGGAACAAAGCCTTCATTCCTCCTAAAGAGAAGCCATTAATGAAGAAAACAGTTAAAGGTAGATAGAAAACACAGGTCAGAGATGAGAGGATTGACTTCTAAGGGTGACTGATTAACCATCTGTTTGTGTTGCAGCTCCAGAAGGGAAGCTGGACATCGAAGCCATTAAGGACAAAGTCAAAAAGGCCAAAACAAAGAAACTGGGAGCTCCACCTGTGATCCCGGCTCCACCCACCAGCAACACCACAGACAAAAAGAAGAAGAAAACAAAAGACAAAGGCTAAGAACACATCCAGCTCCATCGTGTTTTTAACATTTGCTGTTTGTTGGACAGAAGACAGACATTGGAAATGCAAAGGAGTGAAACATTTCTTTCAGAGTTTAAGTCCCAAACAAGTTTTCATTCTTTTAAGATACAAAGACTGTTAAAGATGATGTACAGAGTCGCATTTCTTACTTCCTTGTCTCCATTTCCTGCCCTGTGCCGCAGTTTTGAACTGATGATAGCGGTAGCATCTGTAAAAGTAAAGTTTTTTTTTTTAATGACTTGAATCCTGCTTCTATAAACTGTTTTGTCATCCTTGTGTTGAGATTCCACTGATATTATCCTCACTAATGTTCCCAAGACCAAAAGCAGTTTCAGAGGCTTTATGGTGTTTTTAGAGGGAGAGCTAGCAGGCGCTATGTGTAGGTTGAGAGACTGTAAAAATATTAATTCCAGTAAAAACATAAAAAGTTGACATTAATACAAATATAACTAGAAAACAGCACAAAGTACTTTATTGGAGCTATTTCAAGTAAAACTGTTACTTTTGTGTGAGAAGAAGATCCTTTTAGTCAATTTCATTAAAAAAATTATATATTAAGCTGTTGAGAATTAAAGAAGCACGCATGTAAAAGACAAACATGTTGACATACTGTATTTATATAGAGCAATACACAACACCTGTTATTTAAAGGTACCTAATGAAGTAAATCATTGGGAGGTACTGTGTGTTTTTATAAAGGGATGAATCTGATCATTTGCTCAGGAAACATTGAGTTTTACTTTTGCAAACCTATTCGGTAAGTTTACATGGTCATAGTCTGAGGCCTAAACTAAATACTCTCCACCTTTTAAAGACCTGCAGTAACACATTTTTACCAGGTTAAAGCTAACGATGCTTATTTAAGCTTCACATGACGTGCGGTTGCTTAAGACAAAAAAAGGCCCTTCAACCACCACCGTCCAAAAAAAAGTTTCTAACTAAACTCAAACCTTTTATTTTTTCATAACCTCCACATGCTTACAGGTTCTATGTTGAGTTGTTAAAGGTAGGCAGTTAATTCTGTATAATAACTGATAGATCCAGTTTAACTATAGTTCGGGTTTGTGTCAGCGCCCCCTACGGGCTGATTACTATCCCTGCTTTTCCTCTTTATTTTACCTGTTTTCATTTTCACTCGGTAACAAATGTTTGTTGAATTTAACTGAGAAACATTCTTAAAAACTACTCTGGTAAAAGTACAAATTAAAGTTGGGAACTACCTTAAAAAAAAAAAAAAAGAAGTACAAACAAATAAATGTACTTTCCATCACATTACTATACAATGAAAAAGGACGTAACTCATCCACACAGGAAGGGCTTTACAGAATATATCAAATCAGAGAGGAGCATCATGATTAAAACAGAAGAATGACTAAAAAGAAAAATGCAGAAATTAATAAATAAAAAACTAGCATTTGGAATTAAAGGGCTTGATTTAGACTTTGTAAAGAGTCAAAAATATGGAACACGTTAAATAGATCCAGTAAAACGACAAACACTCCTGTACTTGTAAAATGCTTTTCAATTGAAATGCTCCAGTCACTCAAGTGTCTTTTTTTAACCTGTTATTGTCCAGTTTTACTTGGCTTGGTGGATTTTACCCATTGTTTTTCTTTAGGGGGATATTTTTGTTTATTCATGTCCATTACAAGACTTTAAGAAAAGTATATTACAGCAGATTCCATGGTGTTCTGCAGTTTGAAATCAGCTTCTCTTTGATGTTAAAAATCTGTTCATTTTTGTGGGAAGAAATGTTGAATACAGTGGTACACGGCAAAAATGATCTAGAAATAAGTCAACATTTCTGAAATGTATTTACCCTTAAATTTGAGTAGGTAAATAAGATAATTTGCAAACGGAATGAGTATTTTTACTCTTAACATAAGAATAATTAAATAACATGCACTTGAAATAAGACAATGCAATTATTTGTTCTTATTTCATATTTAAATTATGTTGTTCCATTGGCAAAGTGTCTCACTGACCTCCTCAATTCAAGAACAAATGCAACTATTTTAAGAATAAAATACTAAAATAAATGAGGTGTCTGTCTGGTTCTACTTTAACAACAAAAGGTCTACTCGTAGCAGAAGACATCAGGGTAAAAATAACGGACAGCGTATGCAGAAATGCATACCAGGATGAGGAAAATTGGCCGGACAATCAGGATAACTTTAAAATTTTTGCTAAAGTTGTCGGGGTCCCAGTCCGGAGTCCAGCTGTAGCCTAAACGAAAACCAAAAGTCAGATTTTTTTTTATAAATTGTCACTTTTATTTTGAACATTTCTGGCTTTTTGGACTTACTTCTTAGTTTGTCTCGTTCTCCACTCCCTGCAGAGACACACAAGCTTTATTTCCCACTCCATGCATGTAAGTTCAGAAAAATGAGTCCAATAATTGTTGTTAAATTCATTACTTCAACTATTAAGCATAATACTTACGGCAGAGACCGCGCTCACAAATGTCTTTGCATTCAGAGCAGGAATTCCCCTCAGCATAAGGCTTTTTTCCAAACCAATTACCGCTGCAAGACACATCAAGTTAATTTTTATATTTCAATAGCAAAACAATTCAAAGTGCTGTACATGAGAAATGAAGGATAAGTACAAACCAGTTGCTGGAGCTAACGCAAGTTATTCTAGAGAACAAAAATGAATAAAATTCATATTTGAAAGAAAAAAAATGTTTTTTGATTAAAATGAATGGACTGTCTCGATAGCACAGCCAAAGTGCACTTTTAACAAATAGATTTTAAAACAACAACAGTTATCTTGGAGTTTATTACAGATTAATGGAGCATAAGAATTAAAACAAGTTCTCCATGTTTGGTTCTGTTTCTGGGTATGCCGACTATGACCTTTGGCCAGACCCGTTGCAATTAGTCCTTAAATCCTGGAGACGTTCTTTAAGTGACTGAAGGCCGAGGTTGTTACCATCGCAATGAGCTTATGAAGGTTCAGGGTTGAGTCTATCACCCAAATTGATTATTGGTGGTTTCTAGCTAGATTACCTGAAGCTGTGTGCTAACCTTTAAATGCTCCAAAAAAATAAATAAATAATAATAATTTCAATTATTTTGATGCAAAAAAATATTGTCCCATCAATGTGTCGATTTCTACTATTTGTTTATTAACCCAAATCTTAAATGGGTTTATAATCACTTGATGAAATCTTAACGTACGTTAACTTTTCTTGTTCATTGAGATCTGAGTTAGAGGGGCATGTAGATATTCAATAGGAGGCACCCTAAGATGGATCCTTGGGGAACACCACATGTGATTTTTGTGGTCTCTAAATGTTCAGTTTTTTTTCAAGTAGGGTCTGAACCTGTCCAGAAAGGCAAACCAAGATGTATAGCAGCTCTAAATAAAGTGAGTGATCATCAATGTCAAATCCTGCTGAGATCCAGTAATACTGCTAAAGGAAGCATCATTTTTGGTCCAGAGACCTTTGAACCAAACCTCCTGTTTGTTATTAGTCCTGAACCGTTAAATAGGCTTCTAGTTCTCAATGTGCAGCTTGGCTTTAAAAATAGAAAACAAGCGGTTGCTGTTGAGGAGTTTGTTGGTATACCATTTCCTGCCTCATCAGGTCTATATTTTTTTAAAACCACTTCCTTTCTCATTAAATACAGAGTTCAGGTTACCTTGGGGCGTAGTTGCATACGAAAATTGCACCCTCACGGCCATCGAAGTGTTTAATGCCATTTGGGCAGAGCTGGACAGCGCAGCCAACCTTGTAGCTGTTTGCCCACACAACCTGAAAACGCAAGTGTGATGCAGTCAAGACCAGATGTTTATGTACATTATGCCGCCTTAAATCTCACATTAGCTTTTTTTCTCTGTCTGACATTAACCCTTTATAGGGCACTCAATGAAATAGTTTGAAAAACAAAATTTCAAGTCAATACAGTTATTGGAATCCAGGACAAGACCTTATTACCTTTGTAACATAAAAAAAAAAGTATGGATATTTTGATGGCAAAAATGTATGTCAATGTAATAACAAGAAACGCCAACTTGCCTTAATATACTAAGAAAAATAACAAAAGTGCTTCAATTAGAAATTCATGAAAAACACCCTGACAGTGAAAGAAACACATTTTTTTTGGTCCAGCATAACCTTTGAGACATTAATGCTAAAACTGGCACTTTAGTTTTGTATCTAATAAACCTAAATATAATTGTTAACTAGGCTTATTAAATTTTGAACTTTACTTTTGAAATTTTCAGTTAGCTTTTTACCTTTTTTTGCTTATCTTAACTTTTTTCCTACTTTATTTACAGTAGGTAATCTATCATTCAAGGGTTCATCCAATTGGTCAAATGCCAATTAAGATATGCAGCCATGTAGCAGCATCTTTGCTGAATGGCTGGATATAGATATTGTGCTTCTAGAACTCACTGAGGGATGGGGGGACTCCATTTTTAAGGGGTATGCAAGTGATCAAAAACGCTAACTTGCCCTATTAAGGGTAAAATCAAATTCAATATTTCCCGTTTTAAGTCAGTTCTTAAAGTTCAGAGGTTCCTATTTGTTATCCTTAATACTGAGTAGAAGTCCAAACAACCAACTTAGCTCACAGTTTTTACATGTTCATACACCAATACACAGGTCAGTCACCAACTTTAGGTGCCTTTCAGGAAGAAGCTAGAATCAAAGTTGAAAGCTTCTTAGTGAAACAGTATTACTCTACCCACTGATCCACAGTTGCCCTGCAGTTTCTTGAAGTATACCAGTCTCTGCTGTCACAAAACACCCATATGATCCTCCCACTTTTTTACTTCAGATTTAACAAAATTTATCACTGCTAAATACGTCCGAAGGTAAAATTTCTGTCCCAGTTTGCGTGTATAAATCTGACCTTTTTATGTTGCTTTTGCAGAAATGGCTTCTTCCTTTGCAGCAGTCTGTATCGTCACAAGACATTTTGCTTTCCCTCCTAAGTTATTAAGCACTTTTCAAAAAATGAATGTCTACCTGGTGTTTATCCTGCCATATCATTGTTTGAACTAATCAAGTCACCATCTTTAAGTATATGGAAACTGTCCCTTAGGAAGGTACCAGGTCTTTAATTGATATCTGGGGAGATTTGATTTTTCCAGCAGGTTTGATTAGCTAATTTGTCCGGTTAGTTCTAATTTAACTCATATTGTTAAAATAACCCTTCACGGAGCTTGCAAGTCCTGACATAATCAAACCGACTTACTCAAACTGTTTAAAACAGGGGTTTCCAGGGCCAAGGACCCCCAAACTGATGGTGAGATGGAGCAAGGACCCCCTAATTATATATATCATATGAATTTGTGTTAAATCAAATTGGTCCAATAGTCACTCTATCACAGATGGAGTAATGCAAGGAAAGTAATTTCTCCCTAGGATTATTAAAGCATTTAGGATTCTGATTCCTGGTTGATGGGACAGGTGTTGTGAATGAAACGGTACCCAGCTTGAAAAAGCTCCTGTGTGTCGCTGAATGTGAGCATTGATGACTAAAAGACATCTTCTGCCTCCATTTATCTGTTTACTACAGTGTGTTGAATTCAATTCAATTAGTGGAAAAAATGCAGGGGGAGAATATATATAAAAAGTCTAACCAACCGAAACTTTCGCGACCCCCATGCAGTACCTCCGTTGACCCCCTAGGGGTCACGGACCCCCTGTTCAAGACCTCCGGTTTAAAAGCATAGTAATCCAAACTTTATTTGTGGAAAATTTGACACTGTTCTGGAATTTAGCAGACTGAAAACATTGATCTCAGGTGTCATAAAACAGGAAAAGCTGAGTGTTAATGTCAGATACTGATCAAATAAAGGTGTCCCACACCTGAATCAGCTGTAGATGAACAGTGTTCTCACTGTGCACATACCTGTGTGTAATGACCACACATGCCTTTGCAGCTGTTTGCCTCGTAGCTGTAAAACTGCTTTTCATCCACCCAACTTTTCAAGGCTCCCTTTACGCTGAAGTGCGACGGCGGGGTCCCCACCCATATGTTTTCTCCTACAGAATGATAGGTAGGGTGCACACGCTGGACCTCCTTCAGGTAGATGTTGTGCTTAAATTGGCAGTGTTTGGCCCATGCTCTGGCAGTAACGGCCAACGCTTCGTCCCATGACTTCATCAGCACATGCAACGACATGAAACACAGCAATTGTTATTTCGCTTTAATCATTTATAAGAACAGGAATTTCTGATTCTAGGTGATTACTTTGAAATACATTATTAGTTTCACTGTATTGTGAATTAAGAAAAATCCACTCAGAAAGAGTATTTTATGTATTATAATGTTTAAATTGTGGTAGCTGCAAAATAAAAAAATAAATAGAAATACATTTGGCTCTAGTTAACTGTTTTATAGTCAGATTACCAACAAAACTATCTTGATATGCGTAACATTAACAAGTGAAATTGTAATTAAAATAACACAAATATATATTGAATCAAAAGGGATTAATTTCCTTATAATTCTGTTACTTAATATGAAATAGGTTTACATGCTTTAATTAATATCATTTATAGTTACTTCCCATGTGAGAAATAAGACTGGGACTTGGCATGTTTCATGCATATATCTTATAGTCAGTTTAATACTTAAAATAAATTTTTTTTCTGCTAAACATAAGCAGTTTTAATTTAATGTAAAAAATAGATTTTAGGCAAAAGAATATTGTCTGTAGCAGTTAATGGAAGTGGATTTCCTGTTATTTCCCAGGGTGCTTTGCATCATGCTAACTGTGTTATTTGAAAATGTGTTTTATATTCAGTTATTTCATGCAACTATGGTTCTTTTTATTCACAACGAAATATCTTGTCTGAGACAGGACTTCAGGGGTAACACTGGTGTCATATGCAAGAGTCTCTCCTCCTGCAACTAAAGGGTTGTTAGTTCAAGTCCTGAGGCTGATTTTAGGTGCCATTGTGTCCAAAGGCAACCAACTTCACCTGAATTGCCTACTGATGGTGGTCAAAAGGCCTGGTGGAGCCGGTGTACAGCGGCTTCTGTCAGTGAGACCCAGGATAGCTGTGCTAAATAAGTACAGGCCATTTATCTTCTTATTAATATAGTTAAGAGTTTAGGTTTGATACTTTTTTTTTTAAACAGTGTCCTGTCTGGCAATGTGGCAAAAAGAATGATTGTCTTGATTCCAAAAAGATTCCAAAAGATTTTACTTTCACAAGTAGAGCAGTATGGCTATCGCCATAGTGTTCCGCTTGTTTCATGCATATAAATTGCTTTATTATAATTATGCAGGGAGTTTTACAGATTATATGGACACTGCAATGTAAAAGGTTTGATACTTTTATAAAGGAAATTTAAAATCATAGAAAATATAACCGTTAATTTGCAATATAAGAAACTCCATCAATGAAACTCAATAACATCAATGCAACTGGTAAATACTAACTATACAGTGCTTTTTTTTAAGTTAGGAGACTTGACCAAAGTGCTTTAGGCCTTCAGTTCTTAACCCCCACACACACACTCACACACTCATGGTGGCAAGCTACATTGTAACCACAGTAGGTAATTTGGGTGAAGTGTCTTGGCCCTGAATTAGAATTCAAGAATACCTTTTAAACTGAACCAAACTAGTATGATTACATCGTATTAGTATCTGTTAAGTTTTACTAGCAGCAATAAGTTATACAAATCTAAGTCTATAATGCTGGATTTAGTAATCCTTAGTTGTCTGTAATAGTTATTATTAAAGTATCCACGTGATACTCTTTGCACTTAATTAAATAAGCTAATTTGAACCGGTTGACATAACTTGGTTAAGTCAGTTAAACATAGCATTTGTGTTATTTTTGGGGAAGTCGTATGAGTGCAACACTGTATGTAGCTTTTGCAAGCTTCCCCTTTTTTAACGGCATAACTGAAAGAAAGTACATTCTAACAGTATGCCATAAATGTTGGTGCTTAAACAGTAAACACTGCTTGGTCTCGTTTTTTTTAAAGTGAAACACAGGTGAGGTGTGCAGTACTTACCATGTAAAGCATGTTGCTCGAAGATGGGCTGACAGCTGAGCGGGCTTCATTGTGCTCCCTCACACATTCTGCAGTGAAGTTCTTGTCACTGATCTGAGGTAGGGACATGGACAAAGTCCCCAAATCCAGGATAACCACGGCCCACAGCAACATCCTCTCAGTTCTCTGTGAAGCTCAGTCTGTAAACTGAAACGAGTTGAAGTGACACAGGAAATGATTCGATCTTGAGAAACAGGATGCAGAGTGCTTTTAAAAAAAATATTGACAAGAAAATTTCCTCACCAATGATGCGCATCACACTCTTAATGCAGCTTTCCAAAAGCAGCATTATGATTCATGCATTTTGGGGCAGGGCTCGTTTTTAATTTTTTTTATTTGGTATAAACCACATCTGATAGATTTTAATACCTACTATGAAAATGGAGGTGGAACTGTCATGGTTTGGTGATACTTTATGCTGCAGCAGGACCTGACAAAAATCTAAAGAATCAACATTGAATTCCTTGTTGTATTTGATGGCACATGAGTAAAATGTCAGACCATTTAGAAACAAAAAAAATAAATAAATAAAGCTCTGGCACAAATGAAACCTGT
>NW_015150840.1:0-1477 GCF_000732505.1 Cyprinodon variegatus
GTATTACATCATGTAATAACCCAAATGAGTTTTGTGTCATTTGGAGCTGTTCCAAAGATATTCGGTTGGGTTATATCCAAGTAACATCTTCCAATAGGCAAACAAGTTAAAGGCAAAAACTAAACTGTTCATACTTTATCATTTATGGTACGCCAGCATTCATAACATGTAGGCTAATCACTGTCGCCCAGACATCCGCGGTTATATTTTTTATATTAATTTTTTTTTTTAATGGAATGCCGGCTACAATTCATTCATCCTGTACGCTGAACCGCTGCTAGTTTTGCTCACATGCCTGGAAGATGTCTAGTGCTACTACAACAGATGATCTTGCTCTCGAAATGGAATTGAACGATTCAGATTAGCTAGCAGAATGAATATAAGGGGTAGAGCGTAGCCCGGGCTGCCTATCACAACTCCAGTCCGCCGCGCGGATGACGTCATACACACTCCGCTTCGTTTTTAAGAAATATGATTATAAAAATAAAATAACCCCTGATGTCTAGGGGAAAGTAATTTGCCTAAATGTTATGAATGCTGGCATACCATACAGAATAAATTATGAACAGTTTAGCCAGCCTTCAACTGGTTGCCCCTAGGAAGAGGTTACTTGGATATAGCAAAACCGAATATCATCGGAACAGGTCCAAATGACACAAAACTGATATGGGTGAGTAGAACATGATGTAATAACGTAAAATGAAGGGCCCAATGTAAAAAAAAAAAAAAAAACAGCATTCCCCTTTAAGGCAGTACCGCAGAGAACTAGCAACCCCATAAACAAATTCATCAACCTGTGAAGTGGAATAAACTAAACACTAGCACTATCTGATAATGATCTGCTAAAGTGAAACCTTCTTTTGGGGTAGGAGAACTCTTTTAAAGTAATCCTGAAGGTTATTAAAATGTGTTCAGAGAAGACAGGGTTGTGAGGAAATACTGTTATTTCTTCACATTCTATGCCATATGTCAGCACAAGGTCTAAAATATGAAGATAAGACTGTGTGGGACTATTCACATTTTGAACAGAGAAAATAGAATCTAAGATAGCATTAAAGGCTGCTCTTAAGCTATGGACCTGTAATTATTAACTGCCTTTGGAGTAATCATTAAGTCAGACTGAAAGATTGTTGCTGCTACTCCTCACCCATTAATTCTGGTTTTTGAAAATAAATAACTTGAAAGAGTTGCCTTCAGAGCGTTAAAGCAACTTGACCACAGTGTAATCTAGTGTCCAGATTTCTGCGTCTGTGCATTTTTGATACCCACGTCTCCGGTGTGAACGCAGTATTACAGCTTGTGCAAACCACTCTATCACCAGGTGCCCTAAAGTATTCCCATTCTTTGGATACTTTTTTTCTTCAAGCTAGCCGATGCCTCCCGCCTCGATTCAGACTCACCCCACTGTGCCATTTTCATATCACATTTAAAACAAGAACCAGGAGAGGAAAATGGAGCCAATTTATGGAGCCAAAAA
>NW_015150840.1:4477-6140 GCF_000732505.1 Cyprinodon variegatus
CAGCTTGATCAACACGTGGATGGTTAAAGTGAAGTGTCCTTTCTTTAACCTTTAATTCAAAGTCTTTCTCCTGTGTTTATTTTTCCAGACCGCCTGCAGAATTATGTTGGAAAAGAAGAGGTTTTCTCTGAGCAGCAGTTCTCTGAACAGGAAAGGAATTCCAGTTTGGACCAATCAGAACCAGAACTTCTGCAGATAAAAGAAGAGCAGCAACAGCCAGAACATCCCTGGATAAAAGAGGAAACCATGGCGCTCCACATAAGTGAGCACGAAGAGCAGTTTGTTGAGACTGGAGATACAGAAAGGAACCCTTTCCCATGTTTGACATGTGGAAAAAGGTTTCTAAAGAAAAAATATTTATTGGTTCACATGAGAATTCACACAGGTCGGGAGATTTACAAATGTTGGTCTTGTGGAAAAAGGTTTACCAGAAAACAATATCTTGATAAACACATCAGAATTCACACAGGTGAGAAATCTTTCAAATGTTTGTTCTGTGGAAAAAGCTTTACCATAAAAGATTATCTTGATCAACACATTAGAACTCACACAGGTGAAAAACCTTTCCAATGTTTGTCCTGTGGAAAAAGCTTCGCAAGAAAAGAGAATCTTAATAAACACATCAGAATTCACACAGGTGAGAAGTCGTTCTCCTGTACTCTTTGTGGCAAAAGTCTAGCTAGCAAACATAGCCTGACCATTCACATGAGAATTCACACAGGTGAGAAGCCTTTTAAATGTGAGTCCTGTGAAAAAAGCTTTACCGAGAAATGCTCTCTTGATAAACACATCAGAATTCACACTGGTGAGAAGTCGTTCTGCTGTACTCTTTGTGGCAAAAGTCTTGCTAGCAAACAAAGCCTGACCATTCACATGAGAATTCACACAGGTGAGAAGCCTTTTAAATGTGAGTCCTGTGGAAAACGCTTTACCGAAAAAGGCTCTCTTTATTATCACATCAGAATTCACAAAGGTGAGAAGCCTTTCAAATGTGAGTCCTGTGGAAAAAGCTTTACCGGTAAAGGTTCTCTTGATAAACACATCAGATTTCACACAGGTGAGAAGCCATTCTCCTGTACTCTTTGTGGCAAAACTCTTGCTAACAAACATAACCTGGCTTCTCACATGAGAATTCACACAGGTGAGAAGCCATTTAAATGTGAGTCCTGTGGAAAATGCTTTATCCAAAAATGTGCTCTTGATAAACACATCAGAATTCACACGGGTGAGAAGCCTTTCAAATGTGTTTCATGTGGAAAAAGTTTTACCGATAAAGGTTATCTTCATGTACACATGAGAATTCACAGAGGTGAGAAGCCATTTAAATGTGTGTGCTGTGGAAAAAGCTTTTGCCAAAAAGGTGATCTTGATCAACACATCAAAATTCACACAGGTGAGAAGCCTTTCAAATGTGAGTCCTGTGGAAAAAACTTTAGCCATAAAGGTTATCTTAATAAACACATCAGAACTCACATAGCTAAGAGTTTTAAATGTGAGTCCTGTGGAAAAAGCTTTACCCAAAAATGTGCTCTGGATGAACACATCAGAATTCACACAGGTGATAAGCCTTTCAAATGTGAGTCCTGTGGAAAAAGCTTTACCGATAAAGGTATTTTTGATAGACACATCAGATTTCACACATGTGAGAAGACGGTCTCCTGTA
>NW_015150840.1:9069-10396 GCF_000732505.1 Cyprinodon variegatus
CTGTTGCTGAAATTTTCATTTGGGAACCCGTCATAACACATTTATTTATTTTTACAGTGTCCTGTCTGGCAATGTGGCAATACGAATAATTGTCTTGATGCCAAAAAGAGCCCAACAGATTTTACTTTCACAAGTTGAGCAGTACGGCTATCGCCATAGTGCTCCACTTGATTTATGCATATAAATTGCTTTATTATAATTATGCAGGTAGTTTTACATATTACAGTGGGGAGAACAAGTATTTGATACACTGTTGATTTTTCATGTTTTCCCACTTGCAAAAGCCTGTAGAAGACTAATTTTTATCATAGGTACTCTTCAACTGTGAGTGATGGAATCTAAAACAAAAATCCAGAAAAATAAAATGTATGATTTTTAATCATTTTTAAATAATTAATTTCAATTTTATTGTGTGAAATAAGTATTTGATACACCAGAACAATGAAACTTTATATTTGGTACAGAAACCTTTGTCTGCAATTACAGAGATCAGACGTTTGCTGTAGTTCTTGACCAGGTTTGCACACACTGCAGCAGGGATTTTGGCCCACTCCTCCATTCAGATCTCCTCCAGAGCCTTCAGGTTTCGGGGCTGTCGCTGGGCCACACAGACTTTAAGCTCCCTTCAAAGATTTATTATTGGATTCAGGTCTTGAGACTTGCTAGGCCACCCCAGGACCTTAAGATGTTTCCTACAGAGCCACTCTTTAGTTGCCCTGGCTGTGTGTTTTGGGTTGTTATCATGCTGGAAGACCCAGCTACGACCCATCTTAAGAGCTCTTACTGAAGGAAGGAGGTTGTTGGTCAAAATTTCACGATACATGGCCCCATCCATCCTTCCCACAATATGGTGCAGTCGTCCTGTCCCCTTTGCAGAAAAGCATCCCCAAAGAATGATGTTTCCACCGCCATGCTTCACGGTTGGGATTGTGTTCTTGGGGTTGCACTCAGCATTCTACTTCCTCCAAACATGACGAGTGGAGTTTAAACCAAAAAGTTATATTTTGTCTCATCAGACCACATGACCTTCTCCCATTCCTCCTCTGGATCATTCAGATGGTCATTTGCAAACATCAGACTGGCTTTGACATGCGTTGGCTTGAGGAAGGGCACCTTGCGTGCACTGCAGGATTTTAATCCTTGACGGCGTAGAGTGTTACTGATTGTTTTCTTTGAGACTGTGGTCCCAGCTCTATTCTAGCCATTGACCAGGTCCTTCCGTGTGGTTCTGGGCTCATTCCTCGCCTTCCTCAAGATCAATGATGCTCCACGAGGTGAGCACCTCAGACCGAGGGAGATTTTCCGTTATTTTGTATTTCTTCCATTT
>NW_015150840.1:12781-15073 GCF_000732505.1 Cyprinodon variegatus
GTTAATAGAGATAAATGTGATACTTAGTTCCTGTCTTTAGTTTTCATTTATCACACTGTTAGTGAGCGATGATGAGGTTTATATTCAGGTAAAATTTACATACAGGAAACCTTTGAGTGTCTGATAGTCAGTTAGCAGAAACATCCCCAACAGCAGCAGCACGTCCAGCACACAGGATGGAACATTTACTGTCATTCACCAAGATACACAACGATTACAGACATATAGAAGTTAGATTCGTGCATTTGGATCAGTTCATTATTGTGTAATGGTAGAAATCTATATTCTAGAGAAGGATCAACTTCCCACTTTAACCAACCAGCGCTTTGATGACACAGGTTATATCTGCTTAAAATGACCCATTATTGGCTGGTTAATAACAGCTGACTGGTGTCTAAAAACATTCAACATGAATTTAGTTCAGATCCTATAATGTTTCACTAGAGGACGTCACTTTCTGAAATAATCTGAGCTCTTTGACTAAAAGTCTTTTTCCTGAAATCCTTTTATTGCTAAAACACTGACAGATGTTAGTGTTTTAGCAATAAAACCTTCTCTGTCTTTATCAAAATGTCCGTTAAACATAATTAATTCAGATAAAGGTGACAGAATGGAAAACTGATTTCGTTTCTTTATTCTATCTTCTTCACAACGGGAGCTTAGAAATCAAACAGTTCCTAAAGTTCTGGTTCCTCTCATCCATCCAAGTCATTAATTATTGGTGGAAAATAACACAAAACAAAATAAAGAACAAAAGAACCATTTTACCTCCATTTTATTTATTTTATCAATGATGATGGTAAACGTTTACATTACTGTAAGTAAAAACTTTTCCTTATATGTTTTGATTCCCTAACATGAAACGAACAAAATACTTTGTGTTCTGAAAAAATGCCTGTAGCGCAGTTTTTGGCCTCGCCCCTAGGTGGTGCAGCCATTTTCTGAGCAGATTTTGTTGGAGGGGTATAACCTAACTGTGTTCATGTCAAGTGGCAGATCAGGAATCATAAGGTTAGGAAAGATTCAAACATGTTAGCGCAAATCGCTCAGGGCGCAAACAAGGATTCTTCTGTAAACACAGCAGCATGGTGGGGGTGCAATGAGTGAAATTCAGTTTTCAGCCATGTCTTTTTTCCCAAATACGTCGTTGCCTTTTCTTTGTAGGGCTTTCTGCACAAAATTGTCCAAATTACCAAGGCAGTGTGTTTCACTCTAGTGAGCTTCATATTCCTCTTCTACTCGATTGGCTTCCGGATAGACGAGTCAAAGCAGCTCCATCTCACTGCGGAGCTGAGTCCAATGTGCTTTTTAGTCATACAGTGCAGGTAGATCGCATGAGAGCGTTGGGCTGAACATAAAATCGTGAACTGTGAACCATGCGGTTTAGTCATACAGTGTAAGTAGTAGCTGCATGCAGCGACTGAAAAAAATCGCAGTGTACGCCCGGCTTATACCTATATACATCTGCTGATTAAAAGCCTGGAAACAAACTGGCCTCTTCATCCGCTGGAGGGTCACATTTGCATCTAACCCAGGGGTGTCAAACTGGTTCCAGGAAGGGCCGTGTGGCTGCAGGTTTTCTTTCCAACCAAGCAATAGCACACCAGACTCCAGTCATCTAATCAAGTCATCATGTTAAGACTGGACTCACTTGTTAAGATGACTGGAGTCTAGTGTGCTATTGCTTGGTTGGAAAGAAAACCTGCAGCCTCACGGCCCTTTCTGGAACCAGTTTGACATCCCTGATCTAACCCATGCACACTTTGCGATCATCATCAAAGAGAGGTAAACCTCAGGAAAATTTAGAACAATTTGATCCTTCGAGACAGATAGTGGGATTACAAAGTGAAAATGGATTATGACCCCCAGAGAACAGGCACATACACTGCCATCCAACTCTATGTAAGATCAGCATCAGACTCAGGGAGGGATATGTCAAGATGACGCCTCTCACCAGAGCTGTCAAGTAACAAAGTACAAATACTTTGTTACTGTAATTAAGAACACCTTTTAGGTATCTATACTTTACTCTATTACTTATTTTTCTTCTGACTTCTAATCATGAAATTTTCACACTAGTATCTGTACTTTCTATTCCTTACATTTTTAAAACAAAGGATACTCGTCACTCTTGGCTTCGGTTTAATGTTTCTAAATATTTATTTCCCGTCATGTGCTCCATCCAATGCAGATCATTGGCTCCATCCACATCTAGTGAAAACTAGTGTGATTGGATGAGTCATAGAAGGCAAACACTCATTGGTTAGTTGAAGGAAATCATCAGAAGCAAGC
>NW_015150840.1:17505-19391 GCF_000732505.1 Cyprinodon variegatus
CTGGTCTTAAGATGGCAGCAAACATCAGAGGCGTTATAAAGTCCAGCTTTTTCCACTTAAGGCAGCTAGCCAAATTAAAACCCATTCTTTCAAAACAACATTTTGAAACAGTGATCCATGCATTTGTGACCACACGGCTGGATTACTGTAACTCACTTTATACAGGGGTCAGTGGTTTGTATATTTCCCAATTTCAGAGGGTTCCAAATGCTGCTGCACGTCTTTTAACAGATACACGAAAATTCGACCACATTTCCCCTGTTTTAGCTTCCTTACACTGGCTGCTAGTACATTTTAGGATTGATTTTGAAATTATTTTATTTGTTTTTAAAATTCTTAACGGCCTTTCCCCTCCTCATCTGTCTGAGCTGTTGCATTCTTATACACCCTCCCGTTCCCTCAGGTCAGCTGATCAGTTGCTTCTGAGAGTCCCAAAGACAAAATGCAAGCTCAGAGGAGACCGTGCTTTTTCTGTGGCAGCTCCTAAGCTGTGGAATGATCTGCCTCTGAGCATAAGACAGGCCTCTTCTCTGGCTGTTTTTAAGTCCCTTCTTAAGACTCATCTTTTTTTCCTTGGCTTTTGGCACAATTTGAGAGGTCTCACTTTGTTTTATTCTCTTTGTATACTAATATGTATTTTACACTCGTTTATTTTTTTCCTATTTTATAATTTTATTGTATTTTATGATTGTGTACAGCACTTTGGTCCTGTCCGGTGCATAAAGTGCTTCATAAATAAAGTTGGTATGGTATGGTATGGTAACAAATGTGTGAACTTTTGACACCTCTGCCTCTAACCCAAACTCCTAGCTGTAATGGACCAGTTGCACAGACACCAGTATTAACCAGCCTCCCGTATGAGTTCACAAACATGATGCAGGAATTGCAGGAGGACAACAGGCGGCTTCAGTTGATGGTGAAATACATTAGGACTCAGATGGATTATAACACTGTTGTGTCACAATCTGCACAGCTTTCAACCCCATGCACCACAGTCCACATTAGCGCTGGGTAAAAATATTGATTTAATCGATTTTGGTTTGATTCCTTTAGATTTTTGCAGAATTGATGTGTAGGAAATGAGAACGATTAGTTTTATAGAGATGGGAGTGACGTTCACATTCAAATGACAGGCATGTGCAAATGCCGACCCAAGTAACACGCGGCTCAGCAAGCTGTCCCAACTCAATGTCTGGAACCATTTTGGATTTAAAGATAATGTGCCTCACATCTCGTGCTACAGACCACAAAGATTACTTCAAGCCAGTCAGCTGTAAACATAGCAAATAGGTTGACTGAAGACATCAACAGATGGGGCCTTATCTGCACAAATAGGGTTTGTTCAGTGAAGATAATGCAGCTCATGCATGTCAGCTGATTCCCCGCTGTGTCACGTCTGCTTGCTCATGTGATGCTTCACTTTTTCACTTTTCACAAACAAGTTTGTACTTTGTTCACAAGTTTCAACTGTCTGATTTATACGTTTGCACTTTGTGTTTAATATGACAGGAAAAAATAAAATAAATGTGTATTTTAAAACACAGTTTAACCATTTTCATTATTGTAAAAACAGATTGAATCAAAATTAATCGATTTAGAACTGTATGAATCTAAATTTATTCGATTTAGGACTTTGGCGAAAACACCCAGCTCTAGTCCTCACCCTTCAAACTCAAGCTGCTCTCTACAGAATCCCTCAGGTCTACAATTGCAATCAGGGAATATTAAATATTTGGGAATTACTGTGTCATCTAAATTAGCTGAGTTACCAAAACTCTTCCCTTTAAAAAAAAATAGAAGAGGACCTAGAAAGATGGAAATCATTTCCGATCTCCCTTATGGGTAGGGTAGCCTCAATTAAAATGATGGTCTTACCCAGAATTAAC
>NW_015150840.1:19830-21770 GCF_000732505.1 Cyprinodon variegatus
GGGGACTAGATTTACCAAACTTCCAAAACTACTATTAACAAATAGATTAGAATACATCTCTAAATGGATAAAACATAATGCCTTAGATGAGCCCTGGATAGACACTGAACAGGAAATATGCAGTAATATCATCATTTCAGATTTGCTGTTTATTAGCTCTAATATAAAGCGGCACCCATGTTTTAAAAATATTAACATCAGCTCTTCCCTGACAGCATGGTGGGAATTAATTAAAATGACGAAGTCGTCACTTATCCCGAGCACATTGGGCTTTTTGTTTGCCAGCATGTTGCTGACAAACCTGCTACTGTCTCTGGCTATAAGGACGTCTTTGTCTTCCTAGAAGACGACTGTGGACCCATTCCCGGTTGCTGCCTTCACAGAGAAAATGTTCTGCGGTCACGACGGTACACACAGAGAGTCTCTCTGTTTCGTCCACTGCTGTCGATGAGGGTAACCACTGCAGTGCCTCTCTGTTGAGCGACGCCGCTGCTTCTGGTGCCATCAGCCAACGGACCAGACCACTGACCACTAGCCAGACTAGGACTGACATGTGACATTAAAATAACCTAACAATTTTTTTCCCCTTAGTTAGAGACCGCTTTACGATCACAAAGGAGAATGGAAAATCCTCTGTTCCCACAAGTCAGTGAACGCAGCGTCCACTGTCCTCCACTCTGTGCAAATGGATTCATGCTTGCTTATAAAGAAATGCATTCATTGATACATAAGGAGTCAAAAAAGTGTTCAAACTGCCATAATGTTTAACTTTACAGAATTTAATGGATTTAATGAGACAGATACACACAGAGGCATTTATTACTGTAAAATAAAAAAAAAAACAGATGATACGTCAGTTATAGATTTAACCCTTTAAAATCTCACAAATGTGTCATTCATATAAATTCAGCTCCTTTATTCTAATACCCCTAATGGAAACCCGTCAGCAGCAGATTGCCTGAGAAGATAGCCAGTCCAGAGTCCAAAGGTCAGTCAGTATAAACCCAGCCGGTCTGTTTGTCTCCTCAGAGGTTCTTCAGAGAACATTAGAAAACAACCAGCATCATAGAAACCAAAGAACCCTGCAGATGGTTCAGGGAGGAAGATCTAGATCAGTTTAGAGCAGCGGTCGCTACTAGAAGCATCTCCAAAGCTTTGAACATCTTCCAGAGCTCTGATCAATCCAGTATCTGAACATGAAGAGAGGATGGAGCACCTGCAGACCTACCAGGACATAGACATCCACCCAGACTGACAGGTTGGAGGAGGAGATCAGAGAATCAGCAACGAGTTACCTCTGGAGGAGCTGCAGAGGTTCAGCTAAGGCGGGAAAATCTCTACTATGTTGACAGAGAAACAGAAGAAGTTCTGTTTGTAAGAAGCCATGATGCAGAAACAGCAAACAACAAGTTTCTCTGCTCAGATTTAACAAAGAAACTCTGATTCACGTCACAGAGTAAATGTTACAGTGTTAAAGTAACACTTTAAGAGTAGATTTGGTCCCAGACTAAGTCAGAATGGGACTAAATGTACACTGCAACATTTACTGTGCAGAATGCATCATGTGGAGGAAAAAACAAACTGAGACACGGCAGGATCCTGAGCTCCACCTCTTCTGTCTAAAACAGACCCTAGAAAGATGGTGGGACGTCAAAACTGAGATCCTCTGCCATCAATCAGATGCAGCTGGAGTTGGTCAGTTGATCACAGATAATAGGGGCGTATTTTCTGACCCCATGATGGGTTTTCCTCCAGAGGCTGAGGACTACAGCAGAAGGCAGAGCTATAGAGCATCAGTGCTCTGCTGTCCAGACTATGTGATACAACATGAAGCATGTTTTTACCTTTAAACTACTTATTTTATTTTTTTTACAATATTACATCAAAATATATAAGTCATCTTTGGTTAAGATTAAAGTCTTGCAA
The DNA here is from genome assembly GCF_000732505.1 of Cyprinodon variegatus. NCBI lineage: Eukaryota > Metazoa > Chordata > Actinopteri > Cyprinodontiformes > Cyprinodontidae > Cyprinodon > Cyprinodon variegatus. The sequence goes on from NW_015150840.1 coordinate 21,757, forward strand.
ATTTAAAATGGAGT
>NW_015150840.1:22837-29102 GCF_000732505.1 Cyprinodon variegatus
CAGAATAAACGGACAATCAGACTAAAACGTGAAAAGATGCCAGTCAGAATATTCTGATTCAGTAGGAATGGAATGAAACTGTAATCTGACTGAGAGGATTGGTTCCTGCTGATTAACCATCCAATCAACATGTGAACGCTGCAGGAACCAGTTCTTCTGAATGAGTCAAACTGATCAGAGGGCCGTTACGCACGTCAGCGTGATGCATGTCCACCTAGAGTGGCTAATCACCCTGGCTAGCTGTTATCAATATATTTCTGTCTGCAGGTTTACAGACACCGTGTTTCATCCCAGTTTCTAATGTCCATGTAAACATTACTGACTGATTATTATTATCATGCTTTGATTTCAAACACATTTCAATGCAGTCATGAAATGTTGTCTATGTAAACATAACAGTTTATAATTTCATTCTGAATCAGGATCATAATATTTATGTTTACATGAAATTATTTCAGTTGGACATTTATTCCCATTACTAATATTCATGTAAATGCAGCTAAAGACACGACTGATCATAAATGGCTCCTCAGATCTCTCGGTATTGATGCAAACACAAGATTATTGTAACAATAAATATATCTACAAATAATTTGATTTTTTTTTATTATAGTTTAACATAATATGGTTCCCCACAGTGGGGATATTCAGGTGTGTGAACAAAGCAAATAGGTATTAAAAGCATTCAGTGACATAAAAGATAAAAAAATGTTGAAAAGAACAAAAAACCATAAAGCGAAGAAAAAAACATGTTTTTTCTGTTCTGACAAACCAGGAATGTTAAGCTTTTGGTAAACAAAAATCAACCTATCACACACACACAAAAAATTAAATAAAATAAAACAGCTGCATGGATTTTAAAGAAAAATGTCTGAAAGCTGAGAAACTAACAGCAGATATAAATAATTTATTGGGGCTATTGGAAGCAGGGTTTGCCTGCGAATGGGAGGAAATGAGGAAAGATGTGCGCTAGTGTTCCTCTGTGCACCAATAGTGCAGCAGTTATTTGTTATTTTAAGTCTTTGTCATCATGAACTGATATAATCTAACTGTGCTCCTTTAAACAAGCTCAACATTCGATTATAAGGCAATACTTGGAATTCTGCATGGGTTCTAAAGTTGTTGAGAAGTGTTGACTTCTAAAGTCTCAGCTCACTGAACCCCTTCACACCCATTGTTGCAAAGATGCAACAAACCTTCTGTATTACGTAGACGGCCAAGGTAGCTTGGTCATTCCCCCAGTGCCAAATATTTCACATTCAGCTTGGACCCAAGAACAAACTCTAGTTTCTGTTACAACTTGTTCCTTTAAGTGTCTATTATAATTGACCATTATAGATGTTGCCACAAATGTTTTATTTCCCTACATTTCTATTGTTTTTTTGTTTTTTTATAAATTGAAAGGTTAAACATTTCAATTAGGAAACTCGTTTAAAGGGAACATTGATTTTTATACATGTTTATATATATGTGTACATAAATTTGGACATCAAATGGTTAATTTGTTGCTTCTTTTTGTCCTTTCTGCTCAAAATGAACCGAGTAAAAAAACTTCTGTTCACTCCATCAGCTTGAAACTAACATCATCTTGCTGAAAGATTTTAAATGCAAACAAAACTTCTGATTTTCGTAACTTTGCCAGTTTTTTCATCATTTGTTGTTGAATTTTTCCCTTTAACTGTGCAACTATGATTGTGTTTCTCTTGTTAATCAAAAACATAGACTTTATCCTATAAAATAAGGTTTAAATGAAAAAACAAAAAACAAACATAAGACGTTTTTAATTCTTCTGCGGGAATGAAATGACTGACTATCAAACCTCCTATCAGCAGAGGGCTGCTGGATCTGGTTCTGCTGAAGGTTTCTTCCAGGTTAAAGGTTTGTTTTCTCTCTACTGTGGATACATTGTCATGTAGGACGAGTAAATCCTGCAGAATGAACGACTGGATGCTATCAGTCGGGTTTTTCTTTGAAAAATTAAATGTATTATTAATTTGGCCTGAACCAAATATTTATTTCTTGTTTTTTGAATAACAATCTTTCAGATCTTCTTCACAGTTCAGAGTGACCTGCCCCCTCCCTGCAGTACTGATGGCAGTGGCAGCTGGCCAATAGAGGACGCTAAAGCGCCGGGTCACTCACCCAATGACCTTAATTAGGACATTAAAAAAACAACTAAATATTCAAATTGCCCATAGACTTTGGTTAAAAGTTGTCCATGCGAAGCCGCTCCTCTTCAATGCTAATATAGGAGCATCCTGGGGAGCAGCTCTCCTGCACCCAGAGCTGAAAGCAAATTTATTTGCTCACCACCTCCCTCCACAGTGCTGACGTCACAGTCACCTGTTAGAAAGTGAGGCAGATTAACAGGTTTATAGGATTATTTAGCTACCAGGCTTTTCTAACTGCATGCAGCGAGGCTAACGCTTTATTCTGCTTTTCTTGGCTCCTTTTTCAAAATGTCAGGATCTGATCCAGCCTGGATTAAGGCAGCTAGGACTGATTTAAAGCACTTTTCAGAACATTTTAGAATGTTGTTTAAATATACTGGTGTGAAACCTTAGTATACATTGTTTGGTTTTTGGTTCTTGTCTTTTTCGAAGTTATAGGAGAAAAGTCCAACAGCCGCCACTGCCTGAAATTACATTTCATAGCTGTAAAGTAGTAGAAAGCAAAGTTTAAAACCCTTTGGTGCATAGCGGTCACTACAGTGGACAGATATTTAGATGTCATTGTTTCCTAAATGCAGTGGTGTGTGTGGTGGTATTGCATATCAGTCCTTAGAATGCTCTCTACTGCTCCCCTCCACTGAGGTTAATTCAGTGGCAAATTGTTGTAACTACAAGTTAATGACATCGGAGTCCAAGATGGCCGGCAGACAGACACACTCAATGACCTCTCCTGGAATATTCTCTCAATCTTTCTATTCTCTGAGAATCCTAGAGATAAAAAAAATATGCTGACATGCAGGAGCATCTAGGTAACAGTATTATTAACTTAGTTTGGAAAATTTTATTTCACGCAAGTAGAAAATTGCGATTAACCATGTGTCCAACACAGTGGACATCATGCATTGCTGACTATATTTTTAACATGAGTCATGTAGTTGATTTATCTTTCATTATAACTGTTTTGCTTCCAGTTAAATTCATTTTGAGTATAACTATGTTAGTTTTAAAAATAAACCTTGGCATCTATGGCACAGATACATGCAGAAAAAACAGATTGAAAGGAGTAAGTCAGAAACCTAAGAGTGAAAAACTGAAAAAAGAAGGCAGAGGAGCCTGCTCTGTTGTCAGCACAAACAGTAACATCACTGTGACACGTTGGCTTGACAGCTCAGTCATCCACATGGCATCGACCTGTTCGGGTCAGTCCCCTGAAGACACGGCCCAAAGATGGCTGAAGAAAGAACAAGCCAAGATCAGTGTCCAAAGACCCTACTCGGTGGCCCTTTATAACCAACACATGGGTGGGGTGGATCTCGTTGACCAGTGTGTGGCAATGTATCCCCACAGACGTAGAAACAAGCGGTGGTACATCAGAGTGTTCTTTCATTTTTTGGATGTGACTGTTGTAAATGCCTGGCGACTCTACCTGATGTCTGGCTTGGAAAAGATGAATCTCCTCATCTTCAAATTTTCTGTGGCCCGTGTACTGATCAATTCTGGCTCTGGTCAGCAAAAAGGAAAAGGAAGACCCAGTGGAACCCCACCTCCAGCAAAGTGCAGAGCAGTGACCAAATTACCCAGGGAAATCAGGTTCAGCGCAGGAAATCACTGGCCCGAGCTCACCCAAGTCAAAAATGCAAACAGATGCCACGATGCTGCATGCACAAGGAAGACCAAATACATCTCATGCAGTGCCATGTAGCACTGTGCCCTGGATGCTTTGCCAATTTTCATGTAGCCTAGGAGTTAGGAAAATGAGGTAGGAGTGAAGTTAGAAGAGGAGTTGTTTGATGAAGATTGTTCTCTTGGTTTGGATTAACAGAGGGGCTATAGAATGTTAGAGTATGAAAGCAAGTTCGAGTGCTTTTCAAAGCCCACAATGAAATATGTGGTCATGGATTTATGATCAAACTCAGATTAAATTATTCTTCAGTTAAGTTTATACTGTTCTATGTTGAGTGCTGAAGCGCATGTAGTCCACTGTAGTGGACATTTCTGTAACTTCCTGGAATAATAACATTTTTGAAAAAAAAGTTTATATTTGTTTTTTTCATGCCCTAAAAAGAGTAAAAACACATTTAAAAAGAAATCTTGTCTCAGGGATTCATAATTCATGCATTAGAGTGTATTTTTATGTCTTTGGCTTCAGTAATTTCTCTTGATTTTAAATGAAATCCAGTCAATTACAGTAAAAATGTAGGTAAAAAGAATCTAAAACCTGCCTTCATGATATGGTACTGTAAAGGGCCCTGAGATGTTAGATGATATGTTGTGAATTGGTGCTATATAAATAAACTAAATAATATTACTTGAGTCGTATCATCTGGTTTAAACTCATTGTTCTACTTGATATGGAACCTTTTCATGAAGAGTTTTTCTAATGTTTCTATGTTTTAGTTGCAGTTTTGTTGAATTAAAGCTGTAGAATAACAGGAGTCAGAGAAACTCACACTCAGACCAACAGAGGACGGTTTCTGACAGTAGAACCCAGCTGATGAAGAGCGATGAAGCAGACATGGTGGTTCTCAGAGCTGCTGGAAGGCATTTAGATCAAGTCAACCAAGCTGTCAGGTCATGTAAAGGAACAACATGGTTTTACATAGCAGAAACTGACTTACCATGTGACATGCCTCAACGTGTTATGAATGAATGCTGTCTTCATAAAGTGAACTTTATGTGGAAATAAACACCTTTTTTGTGTGTCGCTGTTTTTCGGTTTAACAAAGGTCTCGTCTGTTGAACTGACTGACTGATCAGTGATCTAGAAACAAAGTCTTATTTACATACCTGTTAGTTGCTTTTTCTGCCAAACAGGCTGTGCAAGACGAACTACCACAGGAGAGAAAAGAAGTAAACAACAAGCTGAAAGAATTCTCTATTTATAACCCTATTTGCCACAATCACATTTCCCTGCAGCCAGAATGGACCAGACCTTCTCATTGTGGAGTAGGAAATGTTTAACAATATGTTATAGCTTTTACATTGATGATCTATTTGGCAATTCTACTGACTTCTCGGAAAAAAGGAACTTCCAGCGATCACTGACTTATTCAGATATTTTCAGGTACGTCACTTTATTCAAAGCCAGAGTCGTCTTTCCAGCTTTACCTGCAGACTCAGGACTTAAGAGCATCTTGCGTGCTCCTCTGCAGCACAAGGGACAGATCTCAGTTATCTCTAATATCATAACTACTCTTCAAAAACTCGTTTGCTGCCAAATCTGTGGAAAATAACAGCCCAAGACATGAATACAATTATTGAAACCACCTTCAAAGAAAGCATAGTTATTCTAAAATAGAACATAAGTAAAAAGTAAAATAGTTATAGAAGTTTGAAGCCTATAATGGTTGAAGATCATGAGGTTTTGAGCTAGGTATATGTGTAGGCTCCAGCCGGCGTGGTTCTTTTTTTTCCTTTCTGACAGGATAATATTTGTGGGGAGAAAGGTAAATGTATTGTTGACATTTCTATCTAAAGCAAAGTTCCTTAAAAGAGACAAAATAAATGTCAATCTTTATTAAGGAATAAAGTACAAAACAATATAAAACAAACATTTTTCAATAGACAATAAACAACTGGCATGATAAAAGAAATATATCAAATAAAAAACTGCTTTCTTGAGAAAAGTGGGGAGACTAAACTGTGCATCTGGTCACGTCTTCTTACACCAAGGAGTTCTGACGTTGGACAACTGCTCCAGTGGTGCAAATGCTATCGGAGAAGCAGAACATTATCCCACTAACTGGAAATTTGACACATCACTAAAACCATATAAAAACAGACTAAAATCTATAATTACCAATCAGGATAAATAGGAATCACAAAGAAAGGGTGTGGAGCATAGTCAGGTGATATTAGTGACACCTTCAATGTAAGCACTACTTAACATAAAAAATACCAAAACTAGTATAAAGAACATCATGAAGGACTCCAGTCATCCTGAACAGAGACTATTTCAGCCTCTCCCATCAGTCTGGAAGCTGAGATGCATGAGATGGGAAACTGCCTTCATCATGTGCTGACTTCATGGCCTGCAGTCGTTGCATAATCACTTTACTTTCCAGTATGTGGCAGCTATTGTGTATGGATGTATT
>NW_015150840.1:30073-35964 GCF_000732505.1 Cyprinodon variegatus
AATCCAGCCATATTTGACGGATTATTTGTTTTCAAATGCACAAAAGGGAACAATGTGATAATGCAGTGCAACATGAGCCTGACCAGCAAAACAGAGCTTTTAGCTTTTAAAGCATCAACATTCAATTTACGAAAAAACGTGGCGCTAAGTTAGCGCATGTGTTTTTGTCTTTGACGTCCCAAATGGTTTATTTATTATTTATGTATAAACAAGCTCTTGGCTTGTTAGCAATTGCTTAGAATTAGCTAGTTCGGAGTATCAAAAGTATGATTGAGTAGGAAATGCAAGCATTACAGGTATTGATCTTCTCTTAATGTGGCGATAAATAAAATAGAATGTTATGTTGTTTTCAGCATGGACCTGAAGTCCCTGAAGTTCCTCCTCCTGGCACTCCTCCGGTTCCTCCCTCCATCTCTCTCTGGTGTTCTGTGAACTTCAGGTTCAGCATTAAACTGTTGAACTCCTTCCCACACATTAAGAAGCTGTCTCTGAAACTCAGCACAGGCCTTCCAGCCTCAGATGCCTGTGAGAGGTTTTTCAGTTCAGCCGGGTTGATCTGCACAAAGAGAGCAAAACTTACAGCAAAAAACTTTGAAAATCAGCTGCTGCTGAAATTGGACAAGAGCTTTATCGGTCTAAAGTTGTACATTTGGGGCAGTTTTTTTTTGGTTTCTGTGGACACTGAATTTTGAAGTTAAATTCTGTGAGCACTTTCTTTTAAATAGTTTCATCCTGTGAGAATTTTGTTTTATTGTGAACAGTGGGATCCTGTGGCATTTTAGTTTGATTTCTGGTATATTTTAGGCAATTAATTTTGTGTGCATTTTGAATACTTTAAAATGTAGTTTAAACTTATTTATTCCTATCATGATGTTGTCTGTTGGACAGTAGGATTGAAAATAGTTTGCACTTTATGGTACAGGTTGTGACTGTCCTTGTGCTGTGAGGAAGTATGTATCTTAGCCCAGCTGGTGTTTTGCAAGTGTGGATGTCCACTGAAATACGCCTTGACATCGATTAAAACACCTTGTGCTCAATTTGATTCATGACTCATAATGTTTGCATTAAATAACTCAAAGTAACTAAGTAACTTTTACACAAATTACATGTTAAATTAAGTAATTTTGTACTTTTACTTGAGTAAATTTTGAGATGGGTCATTTTACTTTTACTCTTAGTAGAATTTAGGCAAAGTAAAGATACTTTTACTCAATTACAATTGTTTAGTACTCTTTCCACCTCTTGTAATGTCATTGATTATCAGTAGAAATATATTAAAAAGACTTGCATTCTTTCCAGTGTTGGCAATGACATGTGATTCACTTTTGTCCCAGACTAAATTGCTGAGAAGACTTTAGAGGATCATAAACGGCGTGAGACAACAAACAGCTGCAGTGACATTTTTACAGCATCAGCAGAAGTTATTCTGAGCTCTAATTTCACTTCTCTGATCTCTTCAGACCTTTTGCTCACTTCACTCCACGATAAGCAGCAGTATGATCTCCTCCACATTAACAGCATTTAATTTTTACTTCTTTCTCACACTTTCCATATTCATGCTCTCCAGCATACCTTCCACCTCATTGTTTTCCTTTATATGAAGCTGCTATATGACCAAATGTTTGGCATTTAAAACATCTCAGAGGTGGAGGATTGTACATATATCCAATGAAAACCTTACTGCGTAGATTCTCTTCTTCAAATGTGATCAGCACTAATAAGCTGTCGCACCTTTCTCCATTTGTTGTTATTAAAGGACAGCTCTGTGTTTGCACCTTTAAGCTTTTTCTCTCCAATTCTTTTTCTGAGAAGAGATCACTCTGGACAAACTCCTTCATAACACTTCATACCAAATCTATTAAATAACTATGAAACATGACAACAGATTTTGACAGACATTATAATTTTTTATGCAGATCAGAGACGTTGCTTAGGGTTACAGAAGGCAGTTGCTTAGCAACCGGCCTCACNAGTAGAATTTAGGCAAAGTAAAGATACTTTTACTCAATTACAATTGTTTAGTACTCTTTCCACCTCTTGTAATGTCATTGATTATCAGTAGAAATATATTAAAAAGACTTGCATTCTTTCCAGTGTTGGCAATGACATGTGATTCACTTTTGTCCCAGACTAAATTGCTGAGAAGACTTTAGAGGATCATAAACGGCGTGAGACAACAAACAGCTGCAGTGACATTTTTACAGCATCAGCAGAAGTTATTCTGAGCTCTAATTTCACTTCTCTGATCTCTTCAGACCTTTTGCTCACTTCACTCCACGATAAGCAGCAGTATGATCTCCTCCACATTAACAGCATTTCATTTTTACTTTTTACTCACACTTTCCATATTCATGCTCTCCAGCACACCTTCCACCTCATTGTTTTCCTTTATATGAAGCTGCTATATGACCAAATGTTTGGCATTTAAAAGATCTCAGAGGCGGAGGATTGTACATTTTGACTGTGTAGCTCATATATCCAATGAAAACTTTCAAATTATAGATGCTCTTCTTCAAATTTGATCAGCACTGATAAGCTGTCGCATCTTTCTCCATTTCTTGTTATTAAAGGACAGCTCTGTGTTTGCACCTTGAAGTTTTCTCTCTCCGATTCTTTTCCTTAGAAGAGATCACTCTGGACAAACTCCTTCATAACACTTCATACCAAATCTATTAAATAACTATGAAACATGACAACAGATTTTGACAGACATTATAATTTTTTATGCAGATCAGAGACGTTGCTTAGGGTTACAGAAGGCAGTTACTTAGCAACCGGCCTCACTTCTTGGGAAGTGGCAACAACAAACAGTTAGAGAATCATTTTATACACCTCCAGTCTGCCACATCATCATCATCCATGGCTCCAGCCTTATCAAAATATAACACTTTGTTCTTAGCTGAAGGACGTCGCACTCATTCCGTTCCCAAATATTTGCCACTTGCAGAATGAAGATTATAACATTATGTCCTGACAGAGGAGCTGTCCTAATCAGATAATCTACTGGGAAAAACATCAGTTCTGACAAACAACAGGCAGGAAATACTGGGGTGTAATAAACTCACACATCATCAATGATAATGATCCTAACTTTGTTGTTTTTAATTGTTTTACCCACTGATCTCTATTTATTCACTGGATTGCTGATAGCCTGAAAAAAGGGAAGCCACCGGCTGCCAATTTGCTGCTCCCCACTCCCACAGAGACGCATAGTTAAAAGGCCTCCCTGTGTAGTATTGGCTGCAAAAACAAGCAGTTTGCCGGCTGTGGGAAGACATTCCACGGGTAATTTCCCCCTCAGTGGATGAATTAACAAAGAAAATCCAGCTGTACTCTGATGGATCCTATAGTATGGTCTGTAGCGTAACATTAGTCTGGCTATTGGGGATTCACTAGAAGACATTGACTGAATTAGCCATTGACATTGGGTCTATGCTGTAGGAAAATAGAAAAGCAGAGGAAATAGAATTGTTTGTTGATGTTGATGATTATAAAATGAATGTGTGCTTATAAATCATGTGTGCAAGGGGATGCTGCACTGTGTCTTGTGATTCAGTCAGGAGACCATCCTGCCTCGTGATTCTGATGGAGCATCCTGTCTTTATGAACTGATCAATTGTTCTGTCAGAACAATACTTTGTTTGTAACCATGTGTTATGTTCTGTTAAATCAGACTGACACCTGCTGGACATTTAGAGACACTACAGGCAGCTGATTGGACTAAACTGAATATTTGATGACCTACTGCAATAACATCATTGAAGATATTGGAGGTTATATCGTATTATTTCACATCTATGTTTTAATTAGAAATATATTTGATATTTTAGATGCAGCCAATAAATAATGTAAACATTTATTATAAGGCGAAAATTTAGGGGAAACTGTGAATGAGGATGATTGTGGACTAGCATTTTAAATCATAATTTTAAAACAATAACTGCAGTAAAAACAGTAAATAAACTAAGAGTCGATTTGAATTTAACTTTAATTCAGATCGTAGAGTGATAACTGAGAGGAAAAGGATGACACAACGAGAAAATTAAAATAAAAGCACAGCGGCTGAAAGGTTCCTATTCCTTTTAGGCTCCAAAATTCTGGATAATTTTTATGATAAACTGTAAAAGATGAGACCTTTTTTTAGCAGATGCATCATGGTGACAGATCAGTTTTTAAATCCAGTTTAGTGAGTCAGTCAGTTAGAAACCAATCCTGGATCTGTCACTATCTGGAAACGAAACGCACACCAATACAGTGTTTGGTTCTATGGGCCTGAAGCATTCGTTAACTGACCCATCACTACATGTTTTATAGACTTCATTGACCTAATAATGACTATACAAAGTGCTGTGCTTATTTTTATTATTCTAAGTGAAAGTAATCTACTGATGCTATAAAACAGCCAGTGTGTCTCAAAGTGATGAATTTATCTTCATTTTAAAAATCTTCAGCCCCCCTGAAATTGAGAACATCATCGTTGTTTGATGCTTTAGCGTACAGATTGTTTACATTGAGACTGGTCTAACTAGGGAGTACCAATATGGCGGCCGGTGGCTTCACTTCAACGCCGTACTACCAACGGACAATCAGCAATCAGGGAATAGAGATCAATGGTTTCACCTCTTTTACTTTTGCACCATTTATGTTTTCTAGAATCTCTTTTTCAGAAACTTTTAGAGGAACCCCTCCAATGACTCTCTGCTCATCCTTCTGTTCTCCACCAAGCTGCATTGAACTCGAATCCCTCCATCTTGTTAATCCGTATCGCTTTGCCTTGCCAAGGCTGTCTCTGCAGTTTATTAACAGGTCTCCACCAGAGGCCTAGCCAGAAAAGGGTGGCTAGGCAATAACCAATGAACACTGAGAGGTGGCTGAAAGTGGCCAGAACCTCAGGGTCAAGCCAAAGATAAGACAAACTATACTTTCCTAAAACCTTTGCTAACAAACAAGATGCATATATTTAAAGATCTGTACTTTCTAGATTAAAAGTATAGTGGATACAATTCTTTAAGGTTTGAGTTCTGGGGCAAACATCTTTTCCTTTGTCATTACTCACCTAATAAATTGATTATTTAATGCGTTTTTATTAAAATAGTTATTTATCTATGATTTCACTGAACACTGCTAGATGAATGCAGAGACACATCACTTTCTTTTTACTCCATAAAACACAATATCTAGTTCTGAAAAGAGAACTAATTCTGCACTTATCATCTTTATTGTTACTATATTGATGTGTATAATTAACCACAGTGTTTTTGTTGTTAAGAAACTTTGAATACATGAAAAAATAGTAATACATGAAAAATTAAAATGAATATTCCACTTGAGAGTATTACTGCTGCCACCATCTGTATTAGAGGGGGAAAAAATGGTAGGGGTGGCCACAGGGGTGGCCAATTATTGGCTAAGGGTGGCCATGGCCACCCCTGGCCCCCCATCTAGCTCCGCCCCTGGTCTCCACTATAGAGTATTCTGGTTGTTCGGACTTCTACAAGTTTATTTATAGATTTTTTTAAGTGAACCAGATTCCAATCTGCAAAAGAGTCTCCCTGATTAAATAGTTTGAATATGACTTTGTTATCATTTTGTTTTCCTGAGGAATCTCTAGATTGTTCATCACTTTTTCCAAATTTTTATTATTTGTTTTAAGCTTTATTTATGAACTTCCGTACTGTAGCGGCTAAAATCCTTTATTTTAGGCTACTGGTTGGTATTCCTGAAGGCGCTGGTTTTACTTGTGCTCACTTAAGACTATCATGCTGATCTTTACTTTGAATTATAATAAAGTCATTTATTAACATAACAATGTCCTTAGTTTTACTAATTTCCTTTACATAAATACATAAATTCAACATTGATCTGAACCGAACACAATAGGAAACTGTTTC
>NW_015150840.1:36039-36548 GCF_000732505.1 Cyprinodon variegatus
AAACTCATTAGAGGAGATCGACATGCTAAGCTAAAGCTAGCGTCTGCTTTAGAGTGGGAGTCTACGTCACGGAGCAAAGCCTGAAAGGCTAAAGTCTGCATCATGTTTGCTCATTGCTGAGCTGCACTGATTGGGATCTTCTTCCAGAATCTGTTTTTTCATCTGTTCTGGTTGTTTTCATCGCTAAAACCTTCTAGCAACACCTTTATAACTATGTGGATTTAAACTAAAAGATTTTTAACATGTTCTATTTGCCTTTCAGCTGCAAACTAAATGTTTACAAAACCTTTTCTTATCAATCTTTTAATTATCTTGGCTAAATTTCATCTGCATAAATTAAAATCTCTAACAAAAAAAGCCAGACGTTAATGTTAATTTAATTCAACTTAAACAATATTTTAGTACTATTAAATCCTATTCTCATCAAAAGGAACAAAAAAAAAAAACACATTTCAATCTTTTTCAAACTAAAAATTCTGGGCAATTTATCGACGTAGAAGATATGTGTA
>NW_015150840.1:37594-48442 GCF_000732505.1 Cyprinodon variegatus
TGTTCAATTCATGTTAATGTGGTTTTAAAGACATTTCAATTAGTGGAAAAAAAAGCTGAGGGCATTATGAAAAAATAGTCTAATCAACCAAAACTTTAGCAACCCCCATGCAGTACCTCTGTGGACCCTCTAGGGGTCGCAGACCCCCTGTTGAAGACCTCTGTCTTAGATTTCCCTGGGTTTTTTTTTATGATGGTGAATTAATTTTGTTTTTAGACTTCTGAAAGGCTTTTGACACAGTAGAACATGGCTTATATTTCATATTCTAGAAAAGCTTAGATTCGAAAAGCTCTTTATATCGATTAACAGAACTCAATCAAAACATCAACGGCTCTATCAAACTAAGGAAAGGCTTTAGCATCAACAGAGGAATCAGACAGCGGTGTCCTGTCTCCCCCTACCTGTTTGTTTAGGTAGCTCAACTCCTGGCTTATATTAAAACTATTCCTTTTAAACGGTTAAATGTTGCTGAAAAAGAACTTACCTTAACCCAACTGGCTGATAAAATGACCCTGTTCTTAAAGGACAAGGATCAAATTTCAGTAGGGATCCAAGTAATGAATAATTTGTCAAAATCATCTGGTCTGCATTTGAATCTTAAAAAATGTGAGATTACAGCAGTTAAAGATTGCTCTGAGACATTCATTGAAGGCATTCCAGTTAAAACTGAGGTTTTTATTGCGGCATAACCAAAAAAAAAAAATGCAGCTCCTTAAATTTTGATCCTTTAATTCTAAAAGCAAGAAAGAAATGTAATCAGTGGTTAGTAAGTGGTTTCTCTATGAGGTGATAATCTGCTTAGCAAGGCTGAAGGCGTCTCTAGGTTCACTCATGCTGCTCAGGCTTTAGATCTGGATAAAGGCTCTGAAAAAAAGAAAGTGATAAATTGCTCTTTAATTTTGTTTGGAAGAATAGAATCCATTACTTTCCAAAATCTACTTTAATTAACTTTGATTTGATTAAAAACTGAGGGCTTAACTGTTTATCTTTCTCTACCTTAAATAAAACTTTTAAGATAAATTGCATTCGCCACTTCTTCACATCACAAACTTCTATAATCAATACTGTCCCTAATCACATTTTTTAGAAACTTGGGGGTTTAACCTTTTTCTTGGTTTGCAATTTTTATGTACATAACATTTCTATAAACTCTCTAATTTTCATTGCCAGGCTTTTCCATTATCATTTTTCTAAAAGCACAACTTTTAACCTCACTGCTCTTTGATTTGGAACAATGAGGACATCCTGTAGAAGAGAAGATCTTTGTTTCTGGATTCATGGTTCAGTCATGATATTATTCTGGTTGATCAGCTGTTTGACATCATTGGCACTTTATTAAATTATCAGGGATTTCTCTCTAAATTTAACTTTCCTATTTCTTCTGGAGAATATGCAAAAGTTTTTGGTGCTATTTCTGGGTTTTGCATTTAGACAGAAACTCAAAGACTCAATTCTTCTTCATCTCCTTCTCTCCATAACAACAATAAATCAGTCAGATCCATCTTTCAGAGAAAAGTGGCGTCTGTTCCTGCAGCTTTACCAAACTGGAACCAGTTTATGACGGATGTGTCCTGGAAACATACTTTGATTTTATCTAACCACTTTCTGCTCACTAACAAGGTGAAGGAAGTTTCATTCAAACTCATTCACAGGATCTATGCTGCCAAAGACAACCTAAAAAAAAGGTTCAATTCTGATATTATTATCAACGGCTCTTATTATGATCTTCTTCCAGAATCTCTTACACATCGGTTCTGGTTGTGTTCGTACGCTAAGATCTTCTAGCAACACCTTTATAACAATGTGGATTTAAATTTAAAGATTTTCAACTTTGTTGGGAAAATGTTCTATTTGGTTTGCAGCTGCAAAGTAAAATGTTTCTCAAACCTTTTCTTATCAATCTCTTAATTATCTTTGCTAAATTTTACTTGCATAAATGTAAATTTCTAAGAAAAAAGCCGGACTTTAATGTTTATTTAATTGAATTAAGCAATATTTTCATACCATTAAATCCTCCTCTCACCAAAAGGAACAAAAAACATATCAATCTGTTCCCAACTGAAAATTCTGGACATATTCTGGACCTTTGTATAACGGAGGTCATCAACACGGGGTCTGGGACCCCTAGGGGTCCACGCAGGTACTGCATTGGGTCATGGAAGTTTTGATTGATTAGAATTTTTTTTATATTCACCCCTGGAATTTTTTGAAATGTCTTTAAATCCACATTAATAACAATTGAACAGACTGTAGTAAGCAGATAAATGGAGGCAGAAGATAACTAACTAGTCTTATGTTGTTTGTTATATGCTGACTTTTCCTAAATCCTTTTATTCTTTTAGCGATCACTAAGGCTAATATTTTCAAGTCATTATTAAGAAGGCAAATAGGTCGCCTTTCAAAGCATGAAAGGATCCTTGTTGGGTTTTGGTATACGGTGGTTAAGTCCTGAGTTTTAGGCAGAGAACCTTTTGTCATCCTTTCATTAAAGACCTCTAATAGAAAAGAGGAAAGGACGTTAGAACAATATTAATAGAATTCACCACTTAGACCTTCTATCCCAGGGAATCTGTTGGTTTAGAGATGTGAAACAGCATCAGTCATTTCTGGAATGATGATTGGCTCCTCACAGCGTTTCTGGTCGATGTTAGAAATCGGTTTCTTTATTAAATTGTTCAATAAGGAACCACCTGAGGCTTGATAGAGTTTGAAACTATACAGATTTAATGAAATATGATCAGGATCATCCATTGTAATATTGTTAATTTTTAGTCTATCGATCAAATTAGTGACAGCATTACATTTCTGAATGAAAAAAAGTGTTTTTGTTCATCAACCATTTTTTCCTTGACCTAACAAATGCGCCCTTACTTTAATGTAAATATTGTCTAACTTAATTTGTAATTCAGCCAATTCTTGTTTTTCTAAATCTCTTAAAATAGAAGGATTAGGATGAGAAAGCTCAACAATTCTGGAATTTATATAATTCTCTTCTGCTCTGATCGGTTTGACATTACAACAAAATTTTCTCAAGAATTTTTGCCAGATTAGACTTTCAAAAATTCCCAATTAAGCCTATAACGAGCATCTGCATGGACTTTAGATCAATACTGCTTGAAAAGCATTGAGATGATTGTAGAGACCTCTTCATGTTGCAGTAAAGAACTGTTCTTTTTCCAGTGGGATGGTCAACAAAAAGTTTGTTTCTTGCTTGAAAATGTAAAAATCAATTCAATGGCTTTATGTTCAGTAAGAGGAGTAGGAATATATTAACAGTTAGATCCTCCTTGTTTACTGTATTTGATATTAGCCAGAAATCGATCCTAGACAGCCTAGTTAAAGATATATTATTCCAAGCAAATAAACAGTCATGAGGATGGAAAGCTCTCCAGATCAAGTTAAACTTTTCCATTAAATATTTGACAGCTGAATTGGAGGCGTTAGTTTTGCTAGGAGGCCATTTATCAAGATCGCCATGAAGGACGGTTTTTAAATCTCCTCCCATGATAATTATAGCTTTTGGAAATTAAAATAACCATTCAGAAAAAAAAAATCTGAATTGAGTAAAATAGTTTTATCATTCTCTCCTTTGTTGCTGTAAATATTAGCACAAATGAAGGGATGGCATTTGAAAATAAGAACTTGACAGATCTACCGGTAGTGTCCCATTAGGTGATATTCAGAGGCAATAATATTCCCTTTAAGTCTAGGCTTTAATGTCATTACTCCTGCAGAACGCTCAGAACCATGGTAAAAACCAAATAAAAAGGGGATTTCCATAAATCAACATCCACAGCGGCTGAATGAGACTCCTAGAAAAATAGAAAATAAAAATCAGAATTAAAAATGTTGCCAAATAGAAACAAAGCTTTCCTTTTCAACATATATTACGCATCGCCCCGGCATTGAGAGGAACGATCATTGGTCAGACCTACAGTTCAGAGAGCTGCTGTCAGAAGGAAATGAATGTGAAAGAATATAATGATCTATAGAGGAAACTTTGTTGTATTGTGATTTAATAAAGAGAGTAAAGTTATATAAGTTATACAAATTTTTAGAGATTGTTTTTGTTAAATTGTAGTGAATTGTAAATGTAAATTAAATCTGACTAAAGAATTTTGGACTTTATTTTAGTTAGAAAAAAAATAGATAGATAGATAGATATTAAATATTTCATAAACCCTCATTCATACATTGCTTTTCTCTCCTTCCATCCATGCTACCCATTAGCACCTCTTAAATTGACACTAGAAAAACAGTAACTATCATAAAGTTCTTCGTATGAAAGGTAATTCCACTGGGTCTGGTTTCTAGTCTCCTTTTATTTGTGCTTCCATAGATGGACTAAACGTTGGGGATCTTCAGAGGGAGCCCTGGAAGTTTGTTAGCTGTCGATACAAAATCAAAATGAGTAATTAAATTACAAAAATCACATCAGTCAGTTAGTCCAATAAAGCCCCTGAAAATTTATGTTTTTATTCAACCAAGTTATTTGGAAATCTGATGAAAGTTAATCAGATTCAAAGTGTCTGAAGTCATAAAGTAGGGTTAGCCTCAATTCATGTGTACTGTCTCTGACGGTAACTTGGTCTGACCTAAGATGGCATGTAAACCAGGAGCCCCTGAAACTGAAATCATTTAGTCTGAATGCATCATGAGGAAGAGACTCTGGAGTTTATAAGACACCAACAATGATTTAACAGATTTCAGCGATTTCCAGAGAAAACCACATATTTTATAAACTGATAATGCAGTTATCAACCAGATATGTTTAAGTGTTTCATCGCTGACTTTCAGCTGCTACAAACAGCTAGCAGGTAGCGGGAAATAACAGATATGACTGCCATCAAGCTGATGATAGCGAGAAAACACTCCAACCACCCGCCTAGCATGTAGCCATCGTGGCCTGTGGGTGGGGCTACGCTGCTTTGAAACCTCCAAAAGTCATTTTAAAGTTGGCTCATTGTTGATTGACTGATTAGTGAAGTATGTAGGTCTACTGAAAACATCTTGAAATCAATTTTTTCATGAGAAATTATTAGCAGTTTGAAACTCTTACAATTCCTTCACTTCATTTAATCTGAGCCTTTTTTATACATAGTTATGACTGTAACAATACTTTAATCCCCATTGATGATGTTTTAAAAGTACGAAAGTCTATAAGTACAGACAAGTACAGAAATGTAAACATAAGGAAAAATGCCCAATGTTTTCTTCTAAAAGAAATGAACTATGAGAAAGAGACTTTATTTAAATAGCCTTATTTAATTGGTTGATCTCTATGAGGCTTCATAAGTATCTTTTCCTGACATTCAACTAAAAAATATCATCTGTAGAGTAGTTTAAACAAGCTTTGATGCCAAAGTGTAGGTCGAAGCCTTTCTAGATGACAGTGCAGCATTGCGTGGTCCTTTCTAACCTTTGATGTGATGTCAGAGCTGCAGTGAATGCTGGGAAATGTACTTGTATTCTGCTTATATGCAGCTTGATCAACACATGGATGGTTAAAGTGAAGTGTCCTTTCTTTAACCTGTAATTCAAATTCTTTCTCCTGTGTTTGTTTTTCCAGAACGCCTGCAGGATTATGTTGGAAAAGAAGAGGTTTTCCCTGAGCAGCAGTTCTCTGAACAGGAGAGGAATTCCAGTTTGAACCAAGCAGAACCAGAACCTCTGCAGATAAAAGAAGAGCAGCAAAAGCCAGAACATTCCTGGATAAAAGAGGAAACCATGGGGCTCCATATAAGTAAGTGTAAGCACCATGTTGGTACCTTAGTGCTACAATAGGTCCTTGAAGAATTAGAGGGAGCTTGTGAGTCAGAACCCAGGGAACGGATCAGGTTTGACTGCAGAGTATTTTATTTAGGCTTAAAATACAATAAAAAAATCCAGTCCAGGATAATTATGTCCTTTATTCCACATTAAAATACCCTTAAAGGGCTGGAATTGCGGCACCAGTATCCACAGAGAAAAGTCACTCCCTTTGCTCAATCCCGCAGTCTCGCGATTGGCTCCATCGCACCGCATCCCTGCTGTTATCCGCTTCTTGTTGCCACTGGGTTCCTGTAAATAAAAACACATGCTGGGCTGAAGTGTTGTCTGTGCAGCCAGCCGATCTTTGCTACGTTTCTCCCAACAAGGCAAAACTCTGCAGATTTCAGTGGAAAACGTTACTCACAGATGCAGGGTTGTTTTCAAATGGACTCAGTTTCTGCTTTAGGGATGGTCCACGTCGAGCCAATCGGTCTGCTGATACCTGGAGATAATTCAGTCTGTCCTCTCACAGTGCCTGTGCTGTGTGCTGTTCACCTCCCTTCCTTATTGAGTTCTTCACCCTTTAAATGTTCTGCCTGCTTCCCTCGGCAGGTCTGTAAAACAGCTGATAGGCTAATCCCAGGCACACCCACAACTCCACAGGTAGCCATCATCAAGTAGTCCACAGTGGATTAAACCAATAAAACAGCAAAATCGTGTAATAAAGTGAAAAAGAAATCATGCAAAATCCAAAATATTTACAAAATCACACTTTAAACCAATTTCAACTGTGTGACATAAGCATGAAGAGCAGCTTGTTCTGAACAGGAGACTGGAGATACAGAAGAGAAAACTTTCCCATGTTTGAGATGTGGAGAAAGATTAAAAATAAATATTTTTTAATGGTTCACATTAGAACTCACACAGGTCGGAAGATTTATGACTGTCACTCTTGTGGGAAAAGCCTTTAAATCTAATCTTAAAGGTGTAGAGGATGATCTTGTATTAGCAGGTCTAAATAATTAACCATCTAAATAATTGGTCCTCCCAATTGGAGAGCTACTGCTTCAGACAGTCATTGAAGCTTTCTTACCACGGTTCTTTGAAAATGGCCGAGGGTCGTAAGAAGAGAGAAAAGTGTTAAATGCAGAGATTAATTTCTCCAGTGTGAGATTAATAAAGTTCGAACATAGTTATTATTACTATACGAAGTGTATGAGAAGAAAAGGAAGGCCTGACAATAGTCAGATAGTCTTTTTTCATAGCCTGTGCAATTTTTGAATTATTTTATAAGGTTGGTACATCTCTGCATTACAAGTGGAATAATCCAAGTCAACTAGACTTAGACTTTCTTGTCATTTTTTACACACTGTGTATACAAAAAGAAATTTTGTTGAGTACAGTTCTCAACACATTTCCATTTTTAAAGTGAAGCAGTGATAAGATTACTACTGCGTAGTCTTTCCTTAGCTCTCTACTGTGCAGATATTTTTATGACCAAGGGAAATGTATTCCAGGACATTTTAACTCTTTTTTTTTTTTTTTTTTCTTTATTGCTTTTCTTGTACTATATACACTCTTTTTGTATTGTCTGTTGTATTTTTAACTTTAACGATACCTTGCATTAACTCTTTGTACTCTGTAATATCTACTGGAACCAGAGTTCCCCTAAAGGAGTAATCCCAAGGTATAAATAAAGTTGAGTCTAAGTCTATGGAATGTTTTGTGCGAAGAGCCCTCCTCGCAAAGCATTAGGGGATTTGCTGTCACAGCCATAGGCTGCCGCTACCCGACAGCGGTGACTAGTAACAAAGATGGCGCAGGCCCCACACAATGGAGGAGGAGTTAAGTGACAAACGGAGCAAAAAGCAGTGATTATGTCTTTGAACGGTCAGTTAACTGAGTTTGCTATAGAGGCCACTATATAGTCCCCACTCTATATAGCGATTTAGGGTTTAGGGCAGATGTACGGATACAGTAAGCTTGTATGAGCTATGAGAACAGCAACTTTTAAACAGTTTGCACGAGGAGAAATGGGCTTGAAACGTGGAGAGGACAGGTGTTGGGTTCAAAAATGTAGGTTCGTAAAAGAGAAACGGAGTCCACACAGAAGAGGGATTTTTAACAGCTTCTGCAGAAGGAGAGGGTTACACGCAACTCACTACTCTCTGACGGACTTCCTCTGCAGAGCCTTTTTATTAGCAGATCATAACACATGGGGTGGGTTACAAAATAGTGTTCTTCTGCATATAGGACAATGCTCCTCTGATTGAATCACAGAACAGAGTGGTCTTCTGATAACTGGGATTAGCCGTGCACAAACATCAGTAATTTTCCACCACCGTTGCATGACAGTTTGCAGTAAACAGAGTGAAGCATCTCATTTCTCCAATGTTTCATATGTACACACATTAACTGTATAATCATCATTGAATAAACCTAACAGCAGGTCTTTGAAAGAATTTGTGAAAATCCTCCACATCATAAAGGTATTGTGGAGGCACACATCCATCTTCTTATCCATCAGGCTCTCAGTGGGGATGGTGCCTACCTCCAGCAGTCTATGGTGGAAAGGTGGGCTACACCCTGAACCATTCAACTTAAAAATATCATCTGTAAAGTAGTTTCAACAAGCTTTGATGATAAAGTTGAGGTCCAAGCCTTTCTAGAGGACAGCGCAGCGTTGCCTGGTCCCTTCTAACCTGTGATGTGATGTCAGAGCTGCAGTGAATGCTGGGAAATGTAGTTCTATTCTGGTTATATGCAGCTTGATCAACACATGGATGGTTAAAGTGAAGTTTCCTTTCTTTAACCTGCAATTCAAAGTCTTTCTCCTGTGTTTGTTTTTCCAGACTGCCTGCAGGATTATGTTGGAAAAGAAGAGGTTTTCCCTGAGCAGCAGTTCTCTGAACAGGAGAGGAATTCCAGTTCGGACCAAGCAGAACCAGAACCTCTGCAGATAAAAGAAGAGCAGCAAAAGCCAGAACATCCCTGGATAAAAGAGGAAACCGTGGAGCGCCCCATAATTAAGCATGAAGAGCACTTTGTTGAGACTCGAGATACAGTAGAAAAAGCATTCCCATGTTTGAGATGTGGAGAAAGGTTTCTACAAAAAGAATATTTAAAGGTTCACATGCGAACTCACAGAGGTCGGAAGCTTTACGAATGTCAGTCTTGTGGAAAAAGCTTCAAATCTAAATTTGTTATTAATAGACACATGAGAATTCACACGGGTGAGAAACCTTTCGAATGTGAGTCCTGTGGAAAAGGCTTCACTAAAAAATGCACTCTTGATCAACACATAAGAATTCACACGGGTGAGAAACCTTTCGAATGTGAGTCCTGTGGAAAAAGCTTTACTGAAAAATGCACTCTTGATCAACACATAAGAATTCACACAGGTGAGAAGCCATTCAAATGTGTCTACTGTGGAAAAGCTTTTGCTCAGATATCTGTTCTTAATACACACACCAGAATTCACACAGGTGAGAAGCCGTTTCCCTGTAATTTTTGTGACAAATATTTTAGTAGAAAAAATAACTTGACTTCTCACATGAGAATTCACACGGGTGAAAAGCCTTTCAGATGTGAGTCCTGTGGAAAAAGCTTTACTGAAAAAGGCACTCTTGATAGACACAACAGAATTCACACAGGTGAGAAGCCTTTCAGATGTGAGTCCTGTGGAAAAAGGTTTTATCGGGCATCTGAGCTTAATAAACACACCAGAATTCACACAGGGGTGAAACCGTTCCAATGTGCCGTCTGTGGAAAAGGTTTTGCTCAGACATGTGATCTTAAAACACACACCAGAACTCACACGGGTGAGAAGCCGTTTCCCTGTACTTTTTGTGACAAAAATTTTAGTAGAAAAAATAACTTGACTGCTCACATCAGAATTCACACAGGTGAGAAGCGTTTCACATGTGAGTCCTGTGGAAAAAGCTTTTTTCGGACATCTGAGCTTAATAAACACACCAGAATTCACACGGGTGAGAAGCCGTTCAAATGTGACTTCTGTGGAAAAAGCTTTGCTCATAGATTTGATCTTTGTAACCACACCAAAACTCACACGGGTGAGAAGCCATTCTCCTGTACTCTTTGTGGCAAAAATTTTATTAAAAAAACTAGCTTGACTTATCACATGAGAAATCACACAGGTGAGAAGCCTTTCAAATGTGAGTACTGTGGAAAAAGCTTTACCTTAAAAAGCTCTCTTGATAAACACATCAGAATTCACGCAGGTGAGAAGCTGTTCTCCTGTTCCCTTTGTGGCAAAAGTTTTTGTCAACAGGCTAGTTTGACTTTCCACCTTTCAACTCATGTGCAAAACGTTTGCCATCCATGAAATTGATCTTAAAAAGAACAATATATTGCTTTACAAGAGGTCATATCAGACGCCACAGAAATGAACAGGAGAGACCTTTTCCATGTTTTATCCGTGATAAAATTTCCATCTAGAAACTCCATCTCATTACATGAGGAACTCACAGGTTAAAGGTATTTTCTTTCTATGTTTAGAGAAAACCTTTCATTAATGGTTGTAATCTACTGTTTCCATGGAAACTAGAACAGGTAAGATGTAATCATGTAAACCTGGTACATATTTCAGCTATAAGATGACAAAGAACTCAGTTAACAGGCTGGACTCTAGTTCACTGCGAAACTGAAGCTAAAAAAATATTGAAACGGGTTTGAAATTGTTTCTGTTATTTGGTTCAAAGTTTATATTATTACTGATCAGTTTGAATCTGCTGCAATTTGGCAAAAAGCCCTTTGGATTAATAATGTATAACAGATGTCTTACACTCCTGTAGAAGTCTAATGCTTCAGATTTTTTTTTTCCTTTGTTTTTTTAATCAAGTTTTTATTTTATTTATTTTATAGCTATTATAAAAAACTTACAGCAAAAATACAATTCCCTTTACCCTATGTGGGCCATAGGGATAAAAGTAAAATGTTAAAAATGAAAACTAAAGCTTGCCTAACAAAAAGTGCACAAAAGTTCACCAGTCGGACGATTAGTTTAAATATCAGTAGAAAAAGATTGAAAGTGTTTCTTTGCACTAGAATGGATCATTTGGAATGAGGTTCAGATAT
>NW_015150840.1:49325-55250 GCF_000732505.1 Cyprinodon variegatus
TTGAGATATCAAAAAAGTACTCCAGAGTGTTGTTCAGCATGGGGGTGAGTAGAAAATGAAGGCTAATCATGTTTTGGGTGTACTATTCCTTTAAAGGTGCAGTAGGAGATCTTGGAAAAACCGATCCAGCAAACAATGTTTTTGAACATACACAACCATGCCTCTACCTTCAGACCTCGAAACCATGTCTTCAAAACTGTCTGTCGATGTGTTTTGATGAGATCGAGAACGAAACAAGCCATGACGGAGTGATTTAGGGAAACTTGTCTGTTTCATAGAACTAGTTTTAATTGCATTATTTTCTGCCCTGGATGTTTTCCATGAATGTACTCTGTCAGGTTTATTCAATTATGATTATAAAATGAATGTGTGCTTATGAATCATTTGTGCAAGGGGATGCTGCACTGTGTCTTGTGATGCAGTCAGGAGACCATCCTGCCTTGTCATTCTGATGGAGCACGTTGTCTTTATGAACTGATCAATTGTTCTGTCAGAACAAATACTGTTTTGTAACCATGTGCTATGTTCTGTTAATAAAAGACGGCTGCAGGAGGGGATTCAGAAAAGGAAAGCTTGAAGTTGGGTTGGACTTTTCCTTCCACTCCTGCAGAAGCTGCTTGAATCTCTTTCCTGTGTAGACTCAATTTCTATTTATTTGCAAATCTACATTTTCTGATTCCAACATACTCACTTCTCGATTGATGAACCAAGCAGAAATAAAAACATGGATTCTAAAAAATAGCTTCTTTATATGGTTTCATGTAAGTCATTAACAAAATGTTTTTGTTTTTTCTCTGATATTTTTAAACAACCTTAACCTGTAATATTACTGTTTAATGGTATTCAAATGCTCAGAGGTTAATTAAGGAATGTGTCTTCCGACAGTATATCTCTGTGGTCAAAGTTGTGGTATGGTTTGGTTTAAACAGATGAATTTCTACATGGTAGTTATTTGAAAGAAGTTGATACTTTAAAGAACCTGAATACTGGATGAAGCAGTGAAATCCTGGTTGAAGAATCACTGGTTATGCTGCCTTCCATTGCTATTTAGAGGTTGGAGCTTTGAAATCCAAGCCAGGAACTCGCTTGTAAAATTTAAGATCTCTAGAACTGGAATATTAGAGGTTCCTAACCAGCCATTGACTTTTACGTAAATTCTAAAAACTTTGTTCTAAATCATTATATCATACTCTAAACATTGCATAAGCAGGGATGATATTGTAATGGCCACGTAGGTGCATCCCATGGTCAATTGCATAATTAAGCCCAAGCAGCAATGGCATGTTTTTAGATCTCCAAAGATAATGATAAAAAAAATTCTCTTGGTGTTTTGCTCTAAAACTCTCAGAAAGTCGACCATTTTTCATCAAAGGTGGATTTTTAACATTTTTTAAATTTTGTTGATTTACCGAACTTCCCCTAGGGATTTTGACCCATCAGCTTCAAACTTTGTGTGTATGCAGATAAGGCATGTGAGATCTAAAGTTATCCTTTTTGTGAGTTTTTGAGCATGCTGAAGGGTTGTGGGCAGGCCTTGAAGTTGGTGTACACTTAAAGATTTTTGAAACGCAATAACTTCTACTTATAAAAGTCAGAGACCGCACTTGGTAGTATTGATCCCCTCTGCATTCCAGAAAAAACTCAAACCATCAACCCCAATCCATTTTCTTGTGCACTAATTATGAATGCGGATGCGCATGAGCGGCTGAGTGGACGCTGGCGCTTTTTGCAGCCGCTGCTCTTCGCTACCTGTTTTTAAGTTATTTTCAACGATTTTAAGGAACTTTGGGCCGTGCAATCACATTCATTGATGTCTGTTGGCTCACATAGCCATAATTTGTTGGCCTTTCTGGATTCTGAAGAAGATACTGAGTTTATGTATGAGGACCTGGCCGGACAACTCGGCATCAAGTTAATTCCCACACCGGACCCTCACCATGTAAAGCCTTAGATGGACATCAGCTAAATCGATTATCCCTCATGAGTGAACCTGTTTAGCTGGTGGTGGGTGGTAACCATGTTGAACTATTAACGTTTATTATTGATTCACCTCAGGTTCCTGCCATTTTTGGTTCAACCTGGTTAACTAAGCACAACCCACACATTGATTGGCAGATGGTGGAAGTGTTAGGTTGGTCTACTTCCTTTTGTAGATCCTATTTTCATCCAGCTAACTAAGAGACCTTCACACCTGTGAACAAGGAGCGAGGATTCCGACTTTTACCCTGAACTTTCGAAAGTTCCTGTAGTCTATCACGACCTCCGTGAGGTTTTAAATAAGGGTAAAGCCACACCCCTACCTCATCACATAACCTTTTCATTGTGGGATTGAGATACTGCCCGGTACCACACCCCCTAGGGGCAGGTTATATTCTTTGCCCACCCCCTCTCAGCCCATGGAGAGGTACATCTCTGAGTCACTTACTGATGGTCAGACATAGAGGGCCAACCAGCAGGTCGAGACTAAGATCAGAATTCTCTGGGAGGCTGATCCCACCAAGTTGGCCAGCCAACTACCCTGGGTTGAGCATGCCATTAGCTTGGCACCACTGAAATCTCTCCATTCTATGTAGTGTTTGGTTTTTAGCCAATAATGTTCACCATACAGGAGAAGGAGTCCAAGGTTCCCTCTCCACACCTTTTCTACCCTTAGGTTCCAGCGAGCTTCAATAAGGGCCAGGAAGGCCATCTCAAAAGCCCTGGGTGATCAAGCCAAGGCTGCCAACAGCCGGAAGGTTCTGGCGCCCACCCACACTGTGGGTCAAAAGGTTCAGCTGTCCACTAAAGAAATGCATCTTAAGGTCGATAGCAAGAAGCTGGCTCCCCATTTTATTGGGCCATTCCCTATTGCCAAGTTGGTGAACCCCCATTCATTTTTCCCAGATAAACTTGTAAAGACATCCAGGTTGGTGCCTGCCTCTAGATCACCTCCACCATCCAGATTCATTGATAGCGACCTGGTCTACATGGTCAACTGTCTTCTGAGGTCTAGGCAGAGAGGCACAGGGCTCCAGTATTTGGTTGACTGGGGGGTTACGGGCCTGAGGAAAGGTCCTGGGTCCTGGTCTGTTTTGCCCTGGACCAGGATCTGGCCAGAGCCTTCCACAGGGATCACCCTGATCAGTCCCTTGGGGCGTCTGGAAGCCACGTTTGAAGGCGGGTTCTGTCATAATCCTGGTGCTGATGGTTGGCTTTTTTCATTTGCACCTGCTCACCTGTCTAATTGGCGCCACGGCTGATCACTGCCGATCTGCTTCTCCTGGTCCCTGCAGCTATTTAAGCTGTTTGTTTTCCTGCCATCAGTGCCAGAATATTCTGCTTTGGTGAGAGTAATTCTAGCCATCAAGTAAGTGATTTGTCTTTTTGCCTCTTCCCTGTCTGCTCTGTTTAGTTAGATTTTTGGTCTGTCTTCCTGAATTCTGCCGGTTACTGGACTTGGACTAAGTTGCTGACCTCGGCTTAGATTCTCTTCGGATAACTCTTTGGCTCTCAGATCACTTGGTTTGTGAAAATTGTTCTTAGGCTTTGGATTATTTCTCAAGGACACAGTTGCTTGCTTGGCGTTGGCTGGCGATATCAGGGGAATTAATTAAATTGAATCTTTGAAATAGTGTCATGTTCGTGCGTCTGTTTGCGTGTGTTTGGTTATTAGACTGAAAAAGATAAAGACATAAGAGACCTTTTCAAAGAACTGTGTAACATCCGTCCTAAAACACCTTCACTGGCTCCAGAAAGCAGCAGATCCATTTCAAGATCCTCCACCGCATTATAGAGCTCTCAATAACCATGTAAAATATATTAGTTTTGTTAAAAAATATATTATTGTTATATATCATTACTATCATGAAAAAAATTTAATAATAAAATAATCTATGAATGTGATTTTTATATTATGAAGCTCATAATAATAGTAAAACTATTTCTTTAATTGTGTCAAAGTGATTCAGTTGTGTTCACCTCTTGTCCCTTAATCTTATTTCTGATTCAAAATGCTTAAATTTAAATATAAGTTTTCCTGCTTTGCTGTAATTACTATCCCAGGTGTGTTTGTGTTTGCATTATGTTGCAGATTCCATCTATGTATGTGTTTAGGTTAAAGCTACTCCTTCTGGATTATTGGTTGAACTTGTGTATTTTGTTTCAAAGTATATTTGTGGTATTTGTTTTCCTTTTTCTTCTCTATTCTTTGTCCCAGTATTTCCTGCTAAAATGGCTGGATGTTGTCATCAATTATCTCGCTGGGTTTTAACAATTAGAGGTTTCCTACGGAGTAATGCTTTGTTTGTTCTTCTTTAAACTAAGTTTTTTAGTTACTGTATCTTATATTACATGCTTTGTTTTGCAGACCCTTTCATTATCTAGATGAGTTTATAAATTAAATTAAAGATTTTATATTTATTTATCTTTTGGACTTAGTTTATTTTTGTTTACATTTTTAATTGTGGCCTGGTCCACTCAAGAGCAGGTGTGTGGCCAATTGGTTATAAAAACATTGAGCTCTTGAAGCTGAGCGGGGATGGTTAGAGTTAAAAGTAACAAATAAAAATCATAGAAGAATCTGGAACTAGTGGCTGATGCTTTTTTTTTTTGTTTACCTTGCTGATCCTCGACCAATCTTCTTCACATTAATCTACATGAATTGTTGCTCTACAAAGTGTCCAATTGTTCATGTCATACATTTCGTCAGGAGAAGGATAGCAGAGATGCAAGTGGAGGAAACAGAGAAGATCTACTAGGAAACAAGCAAACTTATATATAAGCTATATTTGAAAATACTTTCCTCCCCTCACTTCTGAAATCAAAAAGTCATCCATGTATAAAACCATTAAAAATAATCATTTATTCAAAGCCAAGTTCTATATTATGGAGTTTAACACAATCATTCAGAAAGCAGGCCAGACATTTTATTAGAAATATTTCATCCACGATGTAGAATAGAAAGGATGGGATTAACAGCGGTGTTTTTATGGTACCGGCAAATATTGGGATGAAAAGAAATTAGATGGCAGCTCAGATGAAAAAGATGATAGAATCAAAAAGAAAGATGGAGAAATAGAGAGAAAGATTAATTAGAAGATTAAGTTTTGGACGTACAGGAGTTAATTCCACACTGTTTAAAATATAAAAGCAGGCTGAATATTGTGGAGAGGAGGAACATTACAAAGAAACATTATTTCATTGTGTTTTTGGACTGTAGCTTTCTTCCTCTACGTTTTATTTATTTATATTTTTGCTGGTTGGCAAACAACTATTAGTGCATTTATGTCCCAATAGTATGGAGTGTGGAACTTAATGGTTGAATTATGTCTATTTTTCTTTGTTTCTGTTAAGTCTCTTTAAACAGGGGAGTAAAACAGTCTAATTGTCTGATTTTGCACACTGAATTTTAAACACAATTTTTTTAGACATCGAATCTGGTGAAAACAAGCAAAAAATCTGACTGCAAATGTGTTGACCCTTTGAAGAACTACAGCCAAAGCATCTGCAGAGGATGCAGTCAAGCAGCTTCTGGCCAATGAAATCAGCTCATTCGGTCAGAATAAAAAAGGAAGTCTGCCATTGTCCGCTTCTTCCGGATCAAACCAAGATCCTTGCCAGAGGGGGGTGCTGCACTAGCTGCGATTGGCTCAGTTATTTCACCCAGTCCCATTAGATGAACAACTCTAATAGCTCTCTATTAGTAGCTACCTGGTGTTCTGTTTAATCATTTCTATTTAACAAGAAAAACTCCTCATCCAGCTTCATTCAGTCTGGAACAAAGCTGCTCCCAACTGTTGTGTCACGTGACCAAATCGACCCTCTGGGATCCACCATCAGCTAGCAGCGTTAGCTTCCTTCCTCCGTGGATTGTTTGTAGAGAGGCTGTTCACGTGTGAGTGTTTGCAGGGAGAATGTGTTCAGTCCAGCTTCAAGGAGAGTTTATCA
>NW_015150840.1:56371-58445 GCF_000732505.1 Cyprinodon variegatus
TGGATCATAGTACTCCATCGTCTTCAAAAGTTACGCCTTTTAGTTTTACATTTTAAAGTTTTTAATATTTTTTAAATTCATTTTTATATGGCAATATTAGCATTTTCGCTCAATAGCTTCCAGGTAATGTGATCAATTGACTCAAAATCAGTGTTGGATCATAGTACTCCATCGTCTTCAAAAGTTACGCCTTTTAGTTTTACATTTTAAACTTTTAATATTTTTTATTCATTTTTATATGGAAATATTCGCATTTTTGCTCAATAGCTTCTAGGTAATGTGATCAATTGACTCAAAATCAGTGTTGGATCATACTACTCCATCGTCTTCAAAAGTTACGCCTTTTATTTTTACATTTTAGATTTTTTATATTTTTTAATAAATTTTTATATAGAAATATTAGCATTTTTGCTCAATAGCTTCTAGGTAATGTGATCAATTGACTCAAAATCAGTGTTGGATCATAGTACTCCACCGTCTTCAAAAGTTACGCCTTTTATTTTTACATTTTAAACTTTTAATCTTGTTGTCCAATGTCTACATCGGCAATGCCGGCTCTGTTCATGACTCGCTGGTACTGTGCCGCTCTCCGTTGTACAAGAATTTCTTACACCCACCTGAGGGAATTTTTTCTTCTTGGTGATCGCCCTCATGACACCCTATAGCTAGTCAGTTGCCTTAAAGTGAGCCCGACCTCACTGGTTCTCTTCCTGGCCTGCCTGCCTGTTCTCTCAGGTGTTGGGGCAGGGGTAGAGGCTGAGGTCATGACCACCCCAACAGTAGTGGCAGACAAGCTGCTGGCAACAACCAGGGGTTGACTGATATTGTGCAGCTCCTGAAGTGCAGCATCAAGCTGCTTATACCACTGCTAGGTGGCAGCAGTCACACCACCAGCCACAACCCCCTTCCCGGTAAGTGTGTCTCGGAGCTCCTGGAAATAGGGTGTAGGTTTGTGATCATTCCGGTAAATCAGTACAATATCCTTCTGCTCTTTTTTATTTCTTATTTTTTTTTATTAGTAACAGCATAAATATGACATAAATAATACACAATGTCAGTTAATTAATGAGGAGGATTCATTTTTTTACCTTGGTATTTTTGGACCAAATTGTGCCACTTTATTTTTGGCCTGCTTTGGGGAGACTTGCAGGCCCGAAGTTGTCACAAATTCACTAGTTGAAGAGAAAAGTGTAAGTGCCACAATAATGACTGTAAGATGAAAATGTAGGCAGATAAAAGTTACTTACTCCCATCCAGATTTGGAAGAGTTCCTCCTCCCACCACATAGGCCCTGATCGGCTGTGCGCCAGTTGATCAGGGCCTGGGTTCTTCTGTTGTCCCTAAATAATATATAAATGTTAATTATATATATATATATAATTATATATAAATATATATATTATATATATATATATAATTATATATAAATATATATATAAATTTAAAAATACTAATACTTTAATACTTAGCTTACAATTGTGAGTTTCGTGCTCTGACATCTTGGTTGTAGCTGTTGTCCTTGGAAGAGATACAAAAATGATTCCATAAGGTCTTTAGTTAATAAAATATCATAAGTTTATGAGATAAAATTCAATCAAAAGTTTTTCCAAATTAAGCAAAAGCCTTAAAAAACAATCGCAATTACTGCCAAAAGTACTTAACACACGGCTATGCCGTGAGAGGGCTGCTGCAGACAGGCTAACCTTAGCCCTGGCTGCTGTTAGCCTGTTAAGTCTGATAAAGAATACATTGATACACATTTTTAAGCCAGAATGATTTGACATTTAAATATGACTTTCCTACAACTTTAAAATTTTCCTTTTTGATAAGGTTTAGATTTACAGTGGCTGGATCAGTGTGCGAAATACCTGTCAATAATTGGGGGTCTCAGTCTCCCAATAGTTGCGCAATACCGATCTAAATTTTCTCAATATGCAGTAGGCCTATAACATTTCAAAGTGAAAGTCAGCTTTAATGTCAATTCTTCAGATTCACCAGACATACAAGGACTGGCGAGGACGTTTCTCATTCACCAACAGTGAAACAGATAAAGTGCACAGGCACAACAGATAAG